>NW_023593345.1:0-24091 GCF_014839805.1 Manduca sexta
GCAATACGGGCACATGCGACATCGCTTTCACTTTTCTTCCGCTCACTACGGTCGCAGTTACGCATACAGAAAAAAATATTGCTGTATGACATATCAAAAAAAATAAATGTTTCACCGTTGCCATTTTCATTCGATTTATTATAACATATTTAATTGCCATTAATTAAAGTTAATAAAAAAATAGAAAAATAAAAAACGCTATTAAGATTTAATGTCACTGGCTGACAATAAATTGCTTTAACTTTAGTTCTTTTTAAATTCATTTGCGTATTTTCCCGCGCGGGAAACGCGAAGTGAATTGCAAAAGCGCAGTAGATGGCGTCCAACCGCGCGCGCTTGCTGCCCTTCTGTTCAGAACTGGGGCGCACGTGAAGTGCCACCAAGTTTTACGGGCGAGAGCGTTGGTAAAAGTGGTGTTTCATAGCCTCACCGATTCATTAATTCAAGTTTTTTTACATACAACGTAATTATGTATGATAAGGTTTTCTGATTAAAACATCAGTTTTTACTTATATGTAGAGTCATACAGTTAAGCTATTTTACATCTTACTGATAGTTATAACCTCCTTTGTTAATTTGCTTCTGGATGTAATAATATACTGACAATAAAAAAGAATTTTCTGGCAAAAAAAAATTGAATGATTAGTATAAGTAAGGTACATGTATTTGTAAATTAGTTTTCAATAGTGTTAATCACATGAAGAAATCGCAATGTTAAAAATATAATTCACAATAATTAGGGATAAATCCATCCTTACTGCACAAACTAGAATCGAAACTATAATTAATTTCTAATTTAAATAATACGGTCATTACCTAATAATCGGTAGAGTCAAAATTTAAATATGTATAGTTGTGTTGAAATATTATTTTAAGATAATGTTACAGCTGGTTATATTAAAATAAATTACCCTATTTAAATTAAGAGATAGTACAAGGTGGCGCAAATGTTGTCGACCGATGTTTTTTGCTGTAATTTTTTTATGAATGAAATACTTTAGCTTTGCTTTTGGTTTATGTTAAAAAGTCGAGATATCAGCTAAGTGACTGTTGCCAGAAATGATAACTATTCGGGCCTAGCATTTTCCCACTTTTGCTAGAAACTTCGGCGACAGGTCCTCGCATTCCTGGCGGATATTATTTTAAGAGCTTCACGCGTCTGACTCTTGTTGATATACTTATGACTTAAAAAACCCACAAAAGATGTCTGGAACAGTTAAATCAGGCGATCTTGCCGGTCAGTGTAAACAACAATTATAATTATTCCGCGTTCTTTAGGGTATAGGTATTCCTGGCTTGTCGAGTATTTTGTATCTGTTTATTTCACAAATGTCAAAGTAGACTTGACAATTGCCGCCATTTGTAAAATGATATCATTTTCTGACGATGACGATATTACATAGGTGTATTAAAATTATGGACCCTAACCGATGTTCCTTTCAGAATTTGAAGCTGTTTTGAGCATGAATGAGACTAAAGATTGCGAGATTTTGGAGTCACAGAACATAGGTATACAGAACTATCATAGTTATACTTGATGCGTTCTGTGGCCTAAGCGACTTCGTCATATTAAAACGATCGTTTTAGAATCGACAGTGTTTATGTAAGGTAATATTGATAGAGACGGAGATCATTTTTCAAGTTACTGCTCTATCGTTAAATATAATTTTTTAAACGATAGAGTACATTTTTCAAGTTGTCTAAAATATAAATTGATATCAATGTAAATATTATAAAAATATCTTCCCTCATGGTACTACACGCATAAGCTAGAAATGTAGGCTGTATGGCTGGGTCTCTACCCACCCTTTTGGACGTAAAATCAGCGAAACTTATATTAGATACTCTAACATCTAAATTGATGGTTTATTTTATTGATCCATTTGACCAGCACAAACACTATTTAATTACAACTCTTTGAGTGCAATGGCGACATGTTAGTTAAAGTTTGCCACGAAAGTAGCTGAAGAAATTCAAAATTAAAAACCGTTTCTTCACATGGACTTGCATTTCAATATATATTTTTTTCTTTATCTAAAATAAATTAAACTATTTGAAGTTTGTTTAAGTGAATAAAAAACGACTGTTGAATAGGACAAAAAAAATAAAAAAAATTGAATTTAGTGGCTGATTGTTCTTAGAATTTTAAGCAAATATATAAATTATGTTATTAAATTTTTTTTTTCTAAACATGGAACGGAGTGGATTGGGTTTGATTTTTTACGAATAGTCGCCTGCCCTATAGATGCGCTGCGGGAGATCCGTAAATCTGACGAAATGTCCACCCGGATAATTGAAATTTATATTATTATATCGAAACAACAAAATTCATTATTTCGGTTATAGGCTTGCTTCCCATAATACTGAATAAAATAGAGTGTGGGCAACTATAAAGGCATTAGTTTAACCTCCTTACTCTCCGTAACAAAGCGTCTTAAACATATTTATTTCCTCAAAAGATTACAAGAGATCACTTGTAGAGAAAATACAACCATTGAAATACACTAAATGTTTATACCTATTGGGCTAGTTATAAGATATAGTATTATATGGATTCTAGTATTTTTAGGTGTCGAATGTTCAACGGTGGTGTCGCAAGTGGGAATATTATTTAAGAATCTAATAAATAATTTCATCACTAGCAGTAATGGACTAGGTGCGTCTTCGCTCTTCGACAACAAAACCTATGTAAAAACTATGAAATACATTTAATAATTCTAGTAAACTATTTCGCCACATGTAGTAAGTAGGTGATTCACCGTGTAACGATGTGTCCGCATCATTACGCTTCGACGAGTGTCCTTGCCGCTCGGGATATTGATCTCAAATATTTTAAGAATTCGGAAGTTAATGAACTATGTTTATTAATTTTATTTAAATAGTTTTATGTGATTTTTATCGCGAAATTAACATTCGCGTCCGTTTTTTGACGTCACGGTATGTAATTTATTTTTCAATTAGAATTAAATCAATTATGTATTTTTGACGTCATTCGTTAGGGGTTATGATTTTACAATTTGATTTAATGGTTAAGAAAAACACTGCTTACCTAAGAGTTTCATATAAGAATTTCGATTATAATAAGTAGCGACTAAGACGCAATCAATTCCTTAATTCTAGAAGATTCATATAACAATTTAATACTCAAATCAGAGCTGATATACATTGCAACTTATTTATTTTGACAATACATTTTATTTAAACTAAAGCTAAAACTATTTACAAAACACACTATTATAAAACTACTATATAGGTATACTTATTTAATTTGCCAATTGTACTTCATTGTAAAACATAAAATATATCGTGGTATACTTATTTAATTATTGTATTCGGCACATCGAAAGTTTACGTAACAACTTAACAGGTGATACTGTGCGAACAGCTTTCAGATAATGCGATGACAGTTATATTACCAACAGTTTTTTGCCTTTATAAAGAGTGAAAGCTTTATTCATTTTATTGAGAGGCTAAAGGCTGTGTAATTGGACAACAATGTATATCTTTTAGTTTCAATGGCATTTCCTGACGCCTGCATTACAAAAGTTATTTGCACATGTTTCGGTTGACCCCCGGGATGGACGGCAGCGTGTAGTTGGCCTCATGCTGCCGTAGACGCCGAGGGCGTCCTTCGGTGCGCGGGGGCTTCTGAGCCCCCATAGGAGACGGGCCGCAAGGCGGCACCGCGCAGGGGCGGCTGCGGACGAATACTTAGACACTTCCGTCAGAGGAAGCCCGCAGTCGTCCCTAATGCGCCGAAGAGGGCCACCGCGGAGTTTTAGCTGGTAGGCCGTGCATAGGTTAGCTGTATATAGGGTTAGGGACTCGGCCCGGCGGTCGCCCGAAGGTCGTCATCAAATCCGGGCGGCTCAACGCCGGGCCGTAAGGCACGGTTACCCCAGCATAACCGCTCAGTCGCCCCCATGAAGGCTGGGCGGTAGTAATAAGGGACTTTCTCCGCGAAACCAAAAAAAAAAAAGGATAATATTCTCATTTTTATCTGACACGCGGAATGATAAAAATTTTGCCACTAGTTTAGTAGTTTTGGAGATTAGTAACAATAAATAGACACAACTTTGTAAGAATATCGTAAGTGTGACCCTGTTACATCACAGAGGCTAAAAAAAAACACTATTACTCGTAAATTACAAGTTTTTTATAAACGAAATTTATTGATTATGTTTTTTTTTGCTTGAGTACCGATATACCTACATTATTTCGACTAGAGTTAAAACCAAACCGTCATATCACCCTAAATAGACCAATGAGGCGCCAAGTAAACGGTTTAATAATGAAAAATTGGCACGTAGCCCAGTTCAGGTTTAAACGACATATCCATACATGTTCAAGGAATTTGTAGATCACCAGATCGGTCTACGTGATGTCGGTCACTCGGCTAGGAAAGTGCTGCAACTTTTCCATCGCGCAGAATAAATCCTACCTCGAATGCCTTCACTGCCATTAGCCCTGCTACCTTTGCATTCATTTTTAATTGGCGCATGCATTTGAGCCATGATATGTGCTATTTATTAAATAAATTGCTCTTATAAGGTATTAAAAGATTGCTTTTTTATAACAAAGAAATAATGTATTCTGTATTCACGGTCTCCTGGTATTTTGATTTACTGTAATCCGGAAACTGTGTTATAAACAAGTTAGTGTTTAGATGCACTTCGATATAAGTAGTATAAATAGTATTACGTTTATTAATACTATGATCGTAAACATCTACACAACAAATATTTGAACAACTACCATTTGAAATAACCTGTAAATAAAAAACAACGAAATGAAGGTTAAAATGGCGGGCGTGAATTCTTATTTATTCCAGACAACCTTTAGTTTTTAGTTATGAATAATTGCATGGGTCACGACTTTTTGGGGACGTCAAAAAAAGCAACGACAATATTTTCTGGTTGCCAATGCATAATGCACATAAATAGATACGAAATACGATGTTCAAAGGAGGCGATGTAAAAAAACTTAATAACCAGACGTAATTGAATTGCATAAATATTTAATTGCGGTCATTCGCGATGACCTCTAGGGAACATTTGAAGCGGATTGTGAGTTGTTATGATTCCTATATCTAATGCTATGTATGTATTCGTACGACGCCGACGTTCACAAAAAACACTAGCTTTTGAAATTATAATGTCCGCTCGTACTGTGGCGGTCCACTGGAAATATTTTGTTATAACTTGTTCACTACGATTATTTCTTGTTGCAAACAGGATCTTACTCGAAAGCAAATGACTGCGAAAAGCGTAGATGTTAATTTGTCTTAATATTTTCAGTTTGGCGGAAATTATTTGATGGTATTTTGCATGTATAAATAGAATTTTCGACGTACAAACTGCTGAAGAGAGATGGAATCTAATATTTTTAAAAGACAAGATAAAAATCTTTACGTGGTTTCGTGAGCCATATGTTCTAGGATTAAGTATTGGCTTTACTTGAGTTATGTTGAGTTTTTAACACCATTACAAATATTTTGTATTTTTTTTTCCTGGCTCAATATATTCAATAAAAAGGGGTGGTGCTAACAAAAGATTTGTCAAGTTACACAGCATCGGATCATTCGCGAATCCATTTTGTGTGGTGCATGCATAATAATGATATTTGTCCCTGGCAACGTCATGAAGCACTGAAACCACACACGTATAACATTTGGGAAACACTATACTCAATACAAAACACAATTGAAAAGATCACAAGATTTCAACGCAACGTGCAACTGTCAAGTTGTCAAAAAAAAAACACTTTGCTTTTGACATTGACAGTTGCTTAACAACTTCAGTAACTTTAGTGACCATCGCTTTGGTAGGTGTAGCGTTTTCCGGTAACAAGTTGACAGTATCTTCGCGACGACTTACCGTTTGTATCGTCCTATATTATTTTAGACGAAGGCGAGTGATTTCCTGAAGAACACATCCAGACATATATTATATCATTTAAATTAAAAGTAGTTGGGGGTTGACTCAATTTAGATAACAAATACAAATATCTCTGTAGCTATGGATATGGTTTTAGTCATATTGTCATTGAATAGTCCTGGATATTCTCAAATAATATCCACCATCTTATTTAAATTCGACAGAGTCCAGCCTAAATTTTCCAATGGATGGCTTGATGGGGCCATGGGGAGAGATAGTGGCTGCCTAGATCCATAAATACATATTTTTCTCTATTCACCGGTCGGCGGTTCCTTCAGTTTAATAATGACTCCATTATTAGCTTCTCGAAAAGCATAAAAATGAGGTTTATATCGGGAATAAAGGCCATTTTACACTGGATTGAAAATATATGTAGGAAGCTTCAACACATTTTTAAGAAAACTGGGAAATATTTGGTTGCTTTAATAATATTTTTATAAATCAATACTCATATTGCATCCTACGTCTATAAAATTGGGTTTACTATTGTGTGAGATAAGATGTTGAATATGTTGGTAAATTTGTTAGTGCTAGCATATTTTTATCCGCCCAGATAGCGACCACCGTATCACAAATGAATGAGAAATGATACTCCAATTTGGGTATAATATTTGCAGTGCCAACGACGTTCGGTCGCTTAAAAATTAATGATTAGTTTTATTTAAATCATAGCTATTCTACTGCCAAATAAAATTATGAGGAGGAATTATCCCTCATGGCTCGGGTAGGAAAATGTATCGCGTTCCAGGATCAGTGAATATTCGATTCAAAAACAGGCTGGGATAGATGAGTTGACTGGCAAGTGGTACTTAATCATCTTCAGTCAGTCGATAGTGTATCTAGACCCTACTCTACTTATCATGAGGAGCAGAGGGATCATTGTGTCTTGCCTCTAAAGAAAAAATACTCTCAAGTGTTCTGTAGCAAGAAGCAAAAGAAAGCTGCATACGTCTGAGATATATCTTCCTAAGTAATACTACCCTGCTCGATTCATTCCTTCATCCGTATCATAGTTTATGGTTATTTTGTTTCAGGTTTGAGTTTTATGGGACGCAAAGTTCTTCGTAATTCCTCGTAGTGCACCTATGACTCAATACGTCTATAATAGTGGGTTTATTAATGTAAGAGCCAGGATGTATATGAAGTGATCGATGAACAAGAATTTAAGGTGTTTAAAAGCTTTGTTATAAAGAATTTAGTCTACACAAATTCCAATGTCGATCGATATCGCATTGCAGATTTAAATAGCTACCTAAACATCAATATGCATCGTTAAGAGTTCGTACACCAGAGGGTTGTTGTCCTTTGTCACCAAACCACCCGGCCTTACCTACCGAACGCTACCCTGGCGAAACAATCTGCTTAATGTCAAAAATCTCATTGAGGTCGAAGAACTGCCAACAGTTCCGTAAGGTAAAACATGATTTTTTATATATTTTTTTTTCTAATATGAGGGCACCGGTCGCCGTTGCCTTGTGCTCTGATACAACCTTCGGCTTAATTTCGTCACAACGCACGCGGTCGATGAACTGGCTAGCTAAGATAGTGGCATGCATTATTTTTCGTTTAATTAGACGATTTGAGAGGGATCACATTGATATTTAGGTACTTGGCTTGTAACAAACACTTTTTTGCCCAACACGTTGGTATTTTATCTGATCTTAATTGAATATAATATTAATATATGAATAAATCAACATTTTATTTATTTATAACCGTGTGCGCACCTAGGATTTTTAACTAGAGACGATTTTATTTATGGATGTAGCTACTGACTGAGATTAGTGGTCTAAACTCTAAGGGGCAATGTTACCTGTACACAATAGAAAAGTACTAATCTAGGCCTATGCAAAAATAAATTCTATTTGTGTACCTTTAGTTATATTTTATCACAAATAATTTTATCGATAAAAACAGTATTATGCTTGATAGATTTTTCGATGTACCGCAATTTAATGAACAACAGCGGAACTGGAAGAAATATTTGGATCTCTTGTTCCACTTGCGTTATATTTAAAGTTTCTTGCCATTTTCCGTCTGCTCGTTGCGTGCATCGTGCCCTTTTCAGACCACTAACAACAGACAAATAACAATAAATTGCATACAATAGACAGGAATTCCTGACTTGAACGATTCATAATATAAGCTGCTTGCAAAACTAATAAGTCCAAGCTTGTGTAATGTCTATGCAAATTAATAACGCACATATATTTTTGTAGGACACAAAATTAAATAGAACCCGGATCTTCCCGTGCCGTTGCAGGATCATCGTTGGCTACGTAGCGCTGCGCCATTGAAATTGAAAATTCGCACTGTCTAAGAATGGGCAATACCTTACTGCTATGTACTCCTTAATTGCAAGCAGTTGAATTAAAAATCAGACCATCGTAATGGCCGAAAAATAAAACAAAAAGAAATGTGTTGTTTACTGCTTTTTTGTTCAAATTTTCTTTGTGCAAACTTATACACATAATAAACAAAACACGTCGGTCCGTCGGACCTATTTACAGTTCCTAAACATCTCAGTCCAGATTTTCTTCGAACCACCTTTCCAGGCCCCTCATAAATAAATCCCAAATTCAGGAATAAAATACAAAACAACATAGAATGAATATAATCGAAAAATCTGAATTTTGATTATGGAAATCATCAGCTGTCCGATATTTTAAACGTTAAATTTTTTTGTGTTGCAAAGAACATAAAACTAGAATACCTATAGCAACGACGTATTTAAAGAATACAATAATTTTAACATTTGTTTCTATAGATTTACAGGAATCTAATTATGTAAGCAATTTGTATTACGACTGATCTCAATGAATAACTTATATTTGACGTTTGTTATCATAACTCAACAGTAAAAGTAACAGCTGTTACTGCTGTTTCAATATCCCGTAACTTTATTGAAATCATCCGCCGAAGCGTCTTATTTTTGCACTAAATACTTAGTAAAAAAACGTGTTTTTGAGAACTTATGTTTTCAACTATAATTCTTTCCAATATTATTACATTCGATTTACGTAAATCAATTTAAGAAACATACTTACTACATAAATAATTAAATGATTTAGAGCACTATGTTGATCTTTGGTAAAAACTAAACGCACCACTGACATTAATCTAATTCGACCCTCCGATAGATGGCTAAACTTCACAGGGAAGGTATTCTTATCTATCTTAGTTTATAAAAACATCGATAACCCCTAAAAAGTAAGCATTTCAGTCGATTGTAACCTGTCAGGAAGATATTGAGGCTGGCTGTAAGTTAAAAGTTTGCTACTATACAAATTACAAAATAGGTATCCACCTCGTCTAACTGCCATTCTCAATAAATGATCCCAATCGCTTTTTTCGATCTATCGCTAAAATGGACCAATCAGAACGAAGCTTTTTTTTGACATGCTTGCAAATTACTTATTTTGATTGGTGCATACTCGAAATTGGATTAAAGATAAAATTGGGATCGGTAATTGAAAACGACTGTAAGTGTGCTCTATAGACCTTACAACGTGAAGTTAATATAAGTTTCCGCGAGTCAAATAAGCTGATTTCTAAAAATAATAATTACAATCGACATCCAATAAATAAGTGTCTATTAGGCTACAATGATTATTCATAATAATGTTAGGCGCCAAATTCCACGCAAAAACTTCCTCGACCGACCATGACTTTAGCTCGCAAAAACATATACTATTATTTAAAATAATTGCAAATTGTTGTACACGCCATATTTACATATGTTACGAATGTGATCGGAAGTTGTGTTTGTTCGTTGAATATAAATGACAGGGCCTCATGTGGTTTACGTTTAGGGTGTTGTTCATCAAGCCATATTTCAACATCATTATTTTCCGCATTCGTACACATGGCGTATCGACTCGCAATTTATAAAAAAATGTTCTACAAAAGCAAGGCAATGGACTTTGGACAGTGGTATTAAATACATACGTTTTATTTCTATTTCAATCATACTAATAACCACTTATTTCTTTTGTAAGATGTTTGTAGTAAGTAATTGTTAATACGATGACACCTTATATACGATAACGTATAAAAAAGTTACGTAGACTAATGCATCTATTAAGGATTTTACTAACATATTTACGAAGCAAAGCAATGTCTGCCACATATTGGTTTTCCAAGCAGGTTGGCTGTATTGAATGAAGAATATGCTGGTTCACTATAGAAATAAAATTATTATGTTAGTTACCTTTATAAATTTAATTAACTTGTTACTTATAGTCGATTTCAATAAACGAAACCAATCGCCTTTTACGTGCGACAACGAAAATGAATCAGTCAGAATAGGCCTAATGTTTTTTTGGCATGTTTGTAAAGGGCTTATTTTGATTGGTTTATTCTCGAGATCAGATCGAATATTGAAATCAGTATAGTTTATTCAAAACGGTTGTGAATAAATTAATAATATTGAACACATTTTTTGAATGTAGTTAAAGACGAAACGTAAGTACGTATTAGTGACCATTCAGTTCATCAGTTTCTTAGGTAGACACCAACACCACATATACCCTCAAGCCTCAATACTCAAAGTTAGAGATACCTGCTACAATTTCGAAGCCGATAATTTTTTTGTAGAATCTCATGAATGAGCATTACCTACATACTATTATTTTGGGCCTTATTATTTACATAGGTCTACCCTTTAATGGTTGTTGGAATTTCATAATTCAGTTTGGTCCTAAATAATTGCCAGAGATTCTCAAATTAGGCTAAGACTCTATCTTGAGAAACCAGTTAATAGGTATAACATGATCATGTAGAGAGCGTCTAAATTTTGTATTGCGGTGTAATCTGCGATCACATTTGTGTTGCAGTTTACAGAGGGTAAGCGGCGATAGCCTAGTTGGGTGTGGAACAGATTGCCGAGACGAATATCTGCAGCTTTAAATCTCAAGGGCAAACACCTCTGATTTTTCAAAAAAAATATGTGCGTATTCTTTGTGAGTTATCTCTTGCTTTAACGGTGAAGGAAAACATCGTGAGGAAACCTGCATACCTGAGAAGTTCTCCGAGAAGTCTATCAATCCACAGTAGGCCAGCGTGGTGGATTAAGGCCTAATCCCTCTTAGTAGTAGAGGAAGCCCTTGCCCAGCGGTGGGACAGTATATACTACTGGTCTGATATAATTATAGAGGCGTCATGAGACATTATGATATCATGGTGACGACCGTAGTGCCACGCAGTGCATTACAAATAATTTAATGTTTAAATGGTATTTCTATTGTTAAAGGGTAGTGTCGCTCACCACCAGACGAGCGGTTTGCTAGTTTTCATACATAGGCATGGCAAGTGACCCACTACGGCTAATAATGAGTAGGGTTCTAGATAGAGTGATAAGCTGAACGTTGAACTATGTCGGTCTGTTTGATGAGCATTCTACCCATTCATTTAAGAAAATATACAGGTAAAGCTTGTTACTTTCTCAAATCCAAATATGCATGCAGACAGTTCCGATAAATATTATATTGCTTGATCTGGAAAAAATTGCATTGCCTTTCAACGAAGGTCAAACTTAAAAGGTCTTAAAAAAACACGGGCATTCTGCGATGCTGACTATTATTTGGCCTTTTAATTTATATCTAAAGATATCAGTAACTATCAACTTTTGGCGACACATATTGCTTCTCTCCTGTCAGTTTTCCGGAAGCTATTTGTCTTTCCCTCTCCCGGCGTAGCAGCTGAAATAAAGAGGAATACATTTTTTAAAAAAAATATCCAAAAATTTCTTGTTAGGTCTTAATTATATTATTACTATTACTTTTCGGTTTTATCGTTAATATAAGCAGCGTTGCTAACTTGCGGGGAATACTCAAAATTTAGATAGTCTCATGTTGATAGTGAATAAAATTGGGATGATCTTTACGCGGAGAAAATCCGGTTATTATGACATCTTGCCGTTGAATAATATAGTCGCGGTCGAAACACTCCTTCAAGAACTACAAATACGTATATAATTAATTTAAAAAAAGCATTTATATTACTTATGTATAATGAACAACTCTGCCTATTTAAAAAAGGTTTTTTGCGCCACATTTAAATTTCGAATTTATTTCGACAATCATTCGCAAATCGTAAAACATTTCCTTCACGTAGCAGTGCTTAGCCAACGTGTATCGTCAGCTATAGAGACGGCTCGCAGCAGAGTGCATTTGCTGAGGCAAGTTACTGCGCGTGCGGCACCGTTGCACCCTGACCCACTTCGGGCTGTCACAATGGACGCAGAGCTTTATAATACTTTTACATTTATTTCAAATTGAAATTAATTAAAAATATATATATTTTGCAACACCTAATGACTACTTTGATTATTAGAACAGCACTTTTAAATGTTTGGTTCATTGTCCCTTTATTTCGAACTGTAATCATACATACAAAAAATATATATATATATTATGGCTGTTCTTAGTTAGTAAATAAAATTACTTGAAGAAGAGGTACAGTCTATAAATTAAGTAAACCGATGTTTTTTAGATAAAATATATTTTAATGTTATCTATGATTAGGGGATGCTTCTTCATTAATATTTTCAATGATACCTACCAAATTCACATGAAATACGTCGGCTTTGGTTGTTTTTGTATTCTATTGCGAAGCAGAGATAAAACTTGTTTCAATTTTTTTAAAAATTACGGGAATTTGTGGAATATCAGGAGATTTTTGTTCCTAAATTTGCTGAATTCGACTTGGATTATGGGGTAATTTTATACATTGGTGACCCTGCTCTTATCTATCCCATATAAATAGTGGATCGCCGTCAGAGCCATTTTTAATATTGCAAAATGGATTTGGCTTAGTTTGAACGACTGGTTATTCTATGTGATCGAATCCCGAACCGAAAATAAGTATAGAAAGCCATTGCCCATACAGTGTCCCTGGACGTGGGAATCGAACATAGGAATTCGCGGTCCAAATATGCCACCTCGAGAATCGAAACCGAGGAGACCTATGACCTCAACATCTACAAACCAAAAAGCAACTAATATAGTTAAAATGTTAATTACAATAAATCTATTAAACTGCTTCTTAAGCGTTTGGCATTCGGCGAAGTCTTCAATGAGCATCTGACATTTCCTCCTGCCCCTAATCAGGCCATAAGCTTCCAGACAGTCTGCCATATCCATCTCTTGCTTCGCACACCGTCCAAGGGTCTGGTGGGATACCATACCGCCAGTTATGTCTGTGAATGGCGAGCGGAAAAACGGTGAAATGCTATTCATATTTAATAGATAAATTAATGTTAAAATTAAGTAATGTTCTTGGTTTTCAAATATTGATAAAAATATACTTTTTTGGCAAGCCACGTCACACGATTTAAAGAGCTGTTAAAGTATTTGACAATGTTGTTTTTTGTACCAAATACAAAGAGATAGCAAAACATATCGACTACGTAGTCTCCATTTAATTTTATAACCTTTGAGGTTTTATTCATATGCTAAAAATTGAAAAAGTATTTTCCTAAGTCGATATGCACAGGTGGAAAAAGACAAGTTAGTTTATAACGTAAGTATTTTTTTTTTTTTAGAATTGATGCATGGGTAGGTACTAGGTACTTGACTGAGATACTTGAGCTGGCTTCCCTGGGGCCTTATTCTCTATGCCACACGTTATTTAGACAACGTAACGCACTGTGTCGCGCTTAGACAATAGAAATTGTTATACAGAATATCATTCCACGCAATTTTCCAGAACATAACGTAATCCGGCCGCTATACGAGTTAACATTGTCATTGATAATAAAGCTCCTGAAGGGTAGAAATAGCAATGTTACAGTTGCTAAAAGGCTTGCATCACTTAACGTAAACGGCTGTCAAAGAGGGTATAACAAAGAGTATTACAAAACTACGGAAAGTGTGCAACCAAAAAATGCAGTTTGTAAACTGTTCAACAATGTTGATGAAGGAACACTATTCATTTTCATTGAGTTGACTAATAACTGTATTAACTGTTATTATTGCCCGAAATATAATAAAATAAATTTTCAAGATGGCAAATTACCGTAACCTGCCATTTTTATATCTGCATGATTGGCAGGGAGAAAATACCCAAGTCATTAAAGTCCACCTATTTAAGTCTACATAGTCCCTTTATGCCATTAATTATATACTATCATAAAGCTGAAGAGTTAGTTTGTTTTTTTTCACTAATATTGAAAATAAATTAATTAAATTTTTATTCAATTTTGATTTTATTTCACTAATAGGAAGCTACTCACTCCTGAGTGCCGTAGGCTACTTTTTATCGCGATAAAACTTATTCACGCATGCGGACTCGTAGGCAAAAGCTTGTAAAATAAAAAAGTGATTCTTAAATAATTTTTATTTACATCTATAAAACAGAACCATAATGTTGCGCTACATTTGCTTAATAACTGTCCACTTTGGGGCTGACATATTCTTTATCTCCAGTTAGTTTTCCTTCGGCTATTTGTCTTTCCCTCTCAGCACGCATTACCTGGAAATAACAATTCATTTTAACTTAGTTTACTTATACATAATATGTTTTTCGTAAAGGTTTTAATATTTTGTTTTTTTTTTGTTAGTAAGAAATAGATGGCTTCAATGGCGTATTTGTGTTGCGCAGGAGATTATTATGCTGAGAAGTTACATCTTTGCCTACCCCTGAATAGGAAAGATACATGACTTATTCAGCCTTCTCATACGTAAAGAGGGCTTTTTTATAGGGGCACATGGGGGTACACAGTGCCACCAAAGGTAATTTCGAAAATATGGAAAAAAAAACATCATTATAATGTACCGGGAGGGCAGGGAGGGGGGGGCGGTGGGGGCGTTGTGTACAAAAAATTATGGATATACAACTTTCGAGAAATAGCGTGCGCCCAAAAAAGAAGTGGCGAAAAACCAAACCCAGTGATAAATAATATAAGTAAAAAAGCAAGAAAAACAAAATTCGTATTTTTTCAGTACTTGGATAACATGTTTATTTATGTTATTTTAGTTTAAAAAGCAAACATGAAATGTTTTTGAAAAAAATTTATGAGCCCAATCTGGAAGCACATTCTTTTAAAATATAAAAGATTTTTAAGAAGTTATTAAATGACACATAATACATGAACTATCTCAGGTGTATAGTTGTATTGAAGGAAGTAGCCAGTGTAACTACTGGACAT
Organism: Manduca sexta; assembly: GCF_014839805.1. Classification (NCBI taxonomy): domain Eukaryota; kingdom Metazoa; phylum Arthropoda; class Insecta; order Lepidoptera; family Sphingidae; genus Manduca; species Manduca sexta. The sequence continues at coordinate 15,085 of NW_023593345.1, forward strand.
AATAAGACTTAACATCTCAAGTCTGTCGGAGTCTGGAATCTTTGTCTGATATGGCAGTATGTTTACCCAGGAGGTTCCCTGTTAGCAATTCTGTATATCCATTAGTTGGGTGATAAAAGTGTAACTTCTTGTTTTCAATGGAACTGTTATATAGCAGTATGCAGTCATTCTGCATGACAGTTTGTGCTGAGGTTTCGAATTCACTTCCCCGGTTGAGAAAGATGGCATTGGAATTTATGCCTCATATGATAAGCGATAAGAGACTGGAATTTATGCCTCATATGATAAGCTTGCTCTTTGCAATATTTAAAATATGAATTACTGGCTCATTTCTTAACCAATTTTAATGCAGTATTCAGAATAATATCAAAATCAATAATAGGATGATCTATTATTAATATGTGGTACATTAAGTTGGTCATGATTGTTATCAATGTATGGTACAAAAATATGGACTTACAACAAACCGCTTGAACTGCTTGGTCCAGGTCTGGCATTCATGGAAATCGCTGAACAAATGAGCGCACTTCACTTTACCACGCTCCAAGCCGTATACCTCCAGGCAGTCCATGTACCGTGCCTCCTCCTTCTGACAGCGGCCGAGTTGCTGGTGGGACACCATGCCACCAGTGATGTCCGTGAAAGGAGAACGAATGAATGGTGAAATAGACATTGTGAAAACCTAAAAACGAGACTAGTTGTATAGACTTTTATAATTTACAGGTTAAAATTACGTAAACAATTAAGTTCTTTAAAATCTATATAATATTCAGTTACGCTCGACATATTTATTATGTTATAACGAAATTCTGTTTAATTCTACGTAAGTTTCACTTTACAACAAGTATTTTACCTTTTCTTTTTCGAAAATCGAAAAGAAAACAAATTTTGACAATTGACTTTGTACGTTCGGAACGCGATCAATGTTTTAGATTTTAGAATTACCTAGATCTTTGTTCTTTGTTTGTACCTCAGGTTTGTACTATGGTTATCTCTTTTCTTTTCTTGGTGGGTTGCGAGACTGCAAGTATGCTGTAGATGTATACGACTAAATATGAAATATATGGCGTTCCAAAACCATATCTTTTTTTTATTATTGTAATAAAATTCCTTTTATTACAATAATAAATAAATTAATATTGAAAGAAAAAAAAAGGAACGTAGATCAATACATTAAATCAAAAGCTAAATTCACATATATGCTTGTTTTATTTTTATTTATATATTTTTTATTCGTCCTTAGAAGACAGACAGTCTTACGACCATACTGCCTAGTTTTATAATGCTTGGTTTATATTCGGGACATTTTGACAAAAGACAATCCAACCAAAAAAAGTACGTAAACGTCATCCACCGGATAAACTTCAAGATACAATTTCGTGTTTTGAAAAAGTAAATAATTACAGCTGATAATATAGAATAATTACTAGATTGTCCCTGTAGTTAAAATGGAGAACTGGATAAGCGAAAGTCTTTCCAGATTATTGGATTTTCAAGTCCCCGATGACCTAATCCAGTAAGTGCCGAAATAAAAGTATTTCACAACATATTGTTATTTATTGGTATAAGCATATCAAAACTGCTTTTAATACTTGTTTCAGGTTTATAATGTCCATAGAAAATGAAAACGATTTAAATGAATATTTAAAAACTCTTCTTGACTTCGACAATACCCAACATAAAAATTTCTGTTTGGAACTAGTGAAGAAAAAGTTTCCTCAAAGAGGTGAGTTGTGAAGTTAAAAATGTATTTTTTGTAACATGCCAAGCTTATACTTTAAAGAAATCAGTGGCTTTGTAATTTTGTCTAACAGCACAAATTATAATGAATATTTCAGGTAGTTCATTACCAAAGCAACAGAAAAAGAAGATATCCAAAACCAAGCAGCAGCAAGAGTTTGTTACCCAACCTGAAGCCATCCAATCTCCGCCAGAGCCTGAGGGGAAAGTCAAGAAGAAGACCAAGTATGTCAACCTGTACAGCCAGGAGGGGAAGAATGCTCAGGTTGTCCTCTTAAAAGGTAAAAAACAAAAACCTTATAATTAAAGACTGCCTCAGTGGCATGAGACACAGTGTGAGATCTGGGGTTCAATCTCCAGGCCAGGCAAAGTGATAATTAGCTTTTCTACTCAGTATCAGCTTGGAGTCTGGAATTTGTGCCCGATATGGTAAAAGGCTCACACTTATCACATGGGACAGAATATGCATGATGCAAAGTGACTGCATCAGTCGCGACTCCAGGATAGCCCTGGAATTTTTAGACATGGGTTGGTCCATCTGTCAGCCAGTTAGTTTACCATTTTATAAATTTAGATTAATGAATTAACCCAAACCTAACATTTATTGGTCAACAGATTTTTCGGTCCTCAATTATATACTTTTCAGGAAGACACCATTCGCGACTGCCAGGGCGTCTAAACATGAGTTGATCAACAACTGCCTGCAGTGTGGCCGTGTGGTATGCAAACAAGAGGGCTCTGGACCATGTCTCTTCTGTGGCAATTTGGTATGTTTTAGTAAAGGTTCTGATGAGAAAGCTTGAGAGAGCTCTTTACCTTATGTTTTGTAGAAATGGTACTTTTCTCATTAAAAAAAAAATGTACAGTCAAAACACTAAGAGATATTAGTGATCTTGTTGTTTCCTGAAATATATTGTGATGTAACAGTTTATTGCGCGGTATTCCATGATACAGTGATACCACTTTGGTATGTCCATTTGCACTGTGGAAGAAATTGACTGCAAGACAATTCAGCAAATAATTAATAATGTTTACAAACATTTGTTTTAACATTGTCACTTCAGGTGTGCACACCAGAAGAGCAGAGAGAGTTGAACTCAAAGACCAAAGCCAGTGCCAAGTTGAAGGAGTCCCTGCTAGAGAGAAGCAGACCAAAAGGCTGGGAGGCAGCAGTCTCGCACAGAAACAGGCTGCTGGAATATGATAGAACCAGGTTTTTCATAGTACTTACTTACTCTGATGGCTCAGCGACCCAAAGTGAGGCTGGGCCTCTGAAACAAGACTTCTCCAATTTTTTGAACATTTGTCAGGAGTTCAAGTCATGCATCTGAAATTCTGTAGTGTATATAGGAAACAAAGTGTTGCTCACGGCTAAGTCCATATGAAATGCCTTTTTTCCTACAAAAGTCCCTTAAACTGTTTATAGCGCCTTTTGGAAAACAGTGCCATTTATTAAAAAAAAAACACATTCAAAATTCTATTACCTCCCATGGGAACAAATTATGGGGATAAAAGTAGCCTGTGTGTTAATTCAAAACATGGTCTGCCCAAGTGTCAAATTTCCTCCAAATCCATTCAATAGTTTGGGTTTACTTATTAACAAACATCTAATAATTTTAAAAACTTTTCACACTTTATTAGTCATTAGTCAATAGCAATGTTTAGGGTACTTATGAGAGTAATAATGCCTTCAGCGAGCGTCGAACCCGCGTCACCGACGACGACAGCGACTACTTCAGCGCGAACAGCGTGTGGCTCAGCGCTGCCGAGAAGGACAAGCTGGATAAGTACCAACAGTCCCTGCACGAGAAGAAACACGCTTCCCGGCTCAATAAGAAGATGACGTTTGACTTTGCTGGTAAGGTGGATTACTTGTAAGTGTAAAGATGCGTATTTATTTATAAAGAACTAAACAGATTACTGACAATAATAATCTAAATAGTGTATACAACTTATTCAAATTAGGGGATGTGTACATGTTATTTAGTTACAAAAATAATAATAATAAACATAAAATATGTTGGCTAAGGTAAGGCAGACGATGTGGGAGTTGTATTCGACTTGGGTGACTTGGTATCCACAATATTTATTTAACTGAGCGTCGGAAAGTACCATATTTTGAAGTGTATTAGACTAGCATGGCAACCAAAGATCAACCATTCTGTTTAAAATAGTGGGATTTTTTCATAATTTTTTGCATTGTAGCAATTTGTCATATTCAGTAGGTAAAAGTTATATTAAGCAACTAGCCTATAGCATTCAGGAGTAATGTAACCTTAATTTTTTGTATTTGACGGTTTAGTAATTCCTGAAATTAGCGCTTTCAAACAAACATACTACAGATTTATATACTAGTATCAATGCGAGAAAAAATGATACAGTTCTTATAACAATCTTAGTTATGATATCACACAATCCTATTTATATGGCACAATAAGATAATGATTATAATTAATGCAATATGTTAGCATACAATATGAATAAATACTGTATGTAAAATATTGTATTGCCTCTGCCTAAACTTATCCACAATATACAGAGGCGGCTTTAGCTCATGTGCCGCCCGTGTGCAATAAATTCCTTGGCGCCCCTTAGGAGACAATCTTTAATAATAAATTTGATAATATTAAATCAAAAGTTACTGTGTAAAGTAAAAAAGCCACTCGCCGGCCTTAGCACGGGCGCAGGTTGTTTGACAGGGCCGTGTCGCGAGCGTCGCATGTCTCTTTGAACATGTCACGAGCGGCGCTCGGCGCCCTCTAACACACTGCGCCCGTCTGCAGACCCCTGCACAATATGTAAAGTCGCCTCTGACAATATAGTTATATTGTATTTATACGTACCACATATATGTCTCTGGTTGCAGGACGTCAAATAGTAGAAGACAAGACGATAGACCACGACGTAGATGAGGAGAAGATTAGGAACATGACAAGCTCCAACACGGGCAGGAACTTGCAACAGAACAATATGTTTGTCAGAGTGGCTTCTGACAGGGATGTGGCTCCTGGCATCAATGCACCGCTATTGCAGGTAATATACTTCTTATTGTCTTTTGTTATGAGTGCATGACAAAGCTACCCCACTGCACCTGATGGTAAGCAGACTGCGGTCTACATAGAATCTCGATTCACAAGTGATTATCTTGCAGCAGTTGACACAAACATGCTAACGTAGTAGTAGATAAAGATATCTACAGGTATTTGTCAAGTAGATTTAATTTAAAATGAAAATCTACATAACAACAAGTAAACTGTGTTTTTTCGTTTTTGGAAATGGTTTATTTTTTTTTGTTTTCAGTTCGATCCGTCAGTAGAAGGCGAAGGGTACGCGGCAGTAACAAGGTCCTCCGGAGTGTCGACTATATCTCGTATACAGGACGCGGAGATACAAGAGATGAGCGACACGGGCCGGTGTCTTTCCATGCACCAACCGTGGGCTTCACTACTCGTTGAAGGCATTAAAATGTGAGTAACATAGGGGAAAATGGGGACAGAATGCCATATGTATTTTATTTTATTATTTTCGGCTAGATTAAACAATATTAGAGTTACATAAATATAATAAGCCATTTAAAAGTTTTCACAAATAGAATATAGTACAAGAGTTATGGGGCCGGTAGAACAAAGGTACACTTATTGAAATATAGATATAAGAAATCATATCGTAAAGTAATTTATAGAACCTGATTTGCCAATCATCAGAGAAAAGTTACCTATAAAATAAATTAATAAGTATAATATTTTCCAGTTTCATTGCTATTATAATAAGTAGATACTATCCAATAATTTTCAAATCTGCTTTTGACAGATGTATAGTTTATTATTGTATCAGGACCATCAACAGAGATTACAATATAAAATAACTATCATCACAAATCTACATGTACAAATGGTTACGTTTTCATTGCGTCTCTGATGTTATAAACAGATAGAATACTAGGAGTTAAACACGTGAAAAGTAGTTATAAGTTCCTTCAATATTCCTGCAATAATTGTCACATAGATGGTTATTCAATGTTGTGGAGGCAAGACTGACGTCACAAGAACAGCTGATTGGATTGTTATAACCTCAATAGTTTGAGGTCAGCTGTCAACCACGTGGTGATAAAATTAGATATATTAAACATGTGGTATAGTTTATCAGCTTGGCGGTAGATGTCGCTGACTAAAACGTACATCGCGATGTCAAGATTCTCCGCCGTTTGATGACTAGCGTAGAGCGAGCGAGCAGCGGCAAGACCTTACTTCATAGGATCATTTCTATAGTAAGCTCTTCCCGAGAACTTCACACTATGTGAATCAACTCGTAACCACGATGAGGAGACGTGGCGCGGCACCCTGAGCGTGAGGCAGGCGATGGTAGATCTACCATCAGCCCTCGATGATCGTTCGCTCCCCTTCACGGGGGAGAGTGGGGTGTTGTCGCTGTCTGAGTGGTATTTTTTAACCCTTATTATACTTGAAAATCCATTTATTCCACTGATGACATATCATTTCATATTGAAAATGATGTAACTGCTGCTAGTGGAGCGCCTGGAGGTTTTCACCTCTGATTAGAGTTACAGTGAATGAATTAATACGATCGATGTGGGATATTGTTTTTTAAACTATAAATTGCTGTTTACCCAAAAATTTTTTGTGCACTCCATTTTTTCATTGTTAAAAAAATATAAAAAATTTATGTTTGACCAAATATTTTCACTTTAAACAGTATTTTTTTAATTAAATGTTAAATCTTACCTGAGTAGACATATAGGAACATTTTTCAAAGATACCTGTGTATAAAAATAGCAGTAGGGTCTCGATCAGTAGAAAAACGTGGAAGGGAGAGCGGAGCGAAAGCTGCTATGTACAATGGAATTTCTCGGCCAGTTTAATTATAAATGAAACGTACTCTGTTGTGTACATTTAAAAAAATAAGGTAATTACGACTAATGAAAAGAAAAAAAAATATTAGTACAAAATCTGTTTATTTAAATATATTACACTGTTGTCTACATCAAATATTTTCTTCTACTTCATCTATCTGTACAATAGGTGAAGTATTGGAACAACTATTTCCGCTGCACTGTAAACATGCTACACTGCAGTATAAACCACTTTTTCTGAATCCACACGCAGCTCCACATCCCTTTTTGCAATTACAAAATAACATTTGCAATAAATTATCCGGAGCAGGTAATTGATTCATTGTTATTGGGATGTACATGTTATTGGAATACTTCCATCCCCAATTTTCAATAACTACGTCATTTCCTAGCCATATCTGAATTTGTGAATGAAGACCCCAATAATATATTGCTAGCAGGTGTAGCATGTATTTTGAGTTTATATGGCGCTCCGTCTAAAACTCATGATTTAAATACATTAAGGTTTAATTCTTTCATAAAAGCAACATCCAAAAATACGAGTGTTCTTTTGTCATCACAACAACTGATGCAGCGTTTGAGCACCTTAAAAGAGTGTACCTAAAAATTCAGATATGGCTAGAATATGACGTAGTTATTGAAAATTGGGGATGGAAATATTCCAATAACATGTACATCCCAATAACAATGAATCAATTACCTGCTCTGGATAATTTATTGCAAATGTTATTTTGTAATTGCAAAAAGGGATGTGGAGCTGCGTGTGGATGCAGAAAAGTGGTTTATACTGCAGTGTAGCATGTTTACAGTGCAGCGGAAATAGTTGTTCCAATACTTCACCTATTATACAGATAGATGAAGTAGAAGAAAATATTTGATGTAGACAACAGTGTAATATATTTAAATAAACAGATTTTGTACTAATATTTTTTTTTCTTTTCATTAGTCGTAATTACCTTATTTTTTTAAATGTACACAACAGAGTACGTTTCATTTATAATTAAACTGGCCGAGAAATTCCATTGTACATAGCAGCTTTCGCTCCGCTCTCCTTCCACGTTTTTCTACTGTTCGAGACCCTACTGCTATTTTTATACACAGGTATCTTTGAAAAATGTTCCTATATGTCTACTCAGGTAAGATTTAACATATAATTAAAAATACTGTTTAAAGTGAAAATATTTGGTCAAACATAAATTTTTATAATATTTTTTTAACAATGAAAAATGGAGTGCACAAAAAATTTTGGGTAAACATTGCAATTTATAGTTTAAAACAATATCCCACATCGATCGTATTAATTCATTCACTATAACTCTAATCCGAGGTTTTACGGTTTTGAATGCTCCAGACACTCCACTATGCCGGACTACGGGAGTTTCTTAAAAGTAGTACATTTTATTGTTATTTTGCATAATAAAGATGAGATGCTGACGTGCAAAATATGATTCCACATTACTGGTATGTAAACATTCTAAACATACCACCCGGTAGCATTTTAAACATAATATATACATGAATATTGAGAATTTGAGTATTAATATTACAGGCATGAAGGGCGCACGTGGTACACGAGCCACCGCGGCCGTTTGTGGATTGCGTCCACAGTGAAGCCGCCCGACCAGGACGTCGTCAGGGCGCTCGAGAACCAGTACAGGGTTTTGTATCCAGGTAATTTGACTTATTAGTACAGTGGAGACCGGTTATTGACGCCTTGCAGCCATCCAAAAACGTAGCTGAACAAATTGACAACTTCAAAACGTTTTTACACCTTGATTTCAATCGAAATATTGTTTTTTCTTTGTGTTAAATAAAGTAAACCCAGAAGTATATTAACCGACTTAAAAAAAATTAGGTTCTCAATTCGACGTGAATTTTTTATGTTACCTAAGAAGTCAGACTTTTTATTGTATACATTTAAAAATAGTAAATTTTCGGCGATGTATCTATGTCAGATAAAAGTAATTCTCTGTTTCCTACTGTTTTTATATTTTTATTGAGTGCATAATTATTACACAAGCTCACGCGGCACGCCGTTTTCAAAGCGGTAGACAGGGAGATATCTAGGGCACTGGGTGATAGGCGAAGTCCTATTACTATAATTCGCAAAATTTATTGTTGTCGACACAGGAATCTATTACAAAGCTCCATAATTCTTGGCCTGAGTACATACTTTAAACAATAATAATAAAATTATAGCAACGCTGAATAATATACTGTCCGACTGCTGCGCGCGGGCCTTCTCTACTATTGAGAGGTTAAATTCTTTGGTCCACCATACTGCCCTAATGCGGATTACTAGACTCCAAAAATGTTATGTTGAAATCTTAAGTATGAGGGTTTCCTCGCGATGTTTTCCTTCACCGTTAAAGCAGTAATTGATATACACGTAACTTC
>NW_023593346.1:0-24083 GCF_014839805.1 Manduca sexta
TTATCGTAATTTTTTGAAAATATTTATTAATTATTTCAAAACCATCTCATTTTCATCCTCGTATTAATATAAACTGTTTATGCTAATTAATTTTATCGAATCAATTCTCAAAGAGAAAATATTTGTTATAGTATTTTATGTACTTTCTTCCAGTAAAGTAATAAATTAAGAGTATTATAAAAATATAAATAGAACGATAATCGTAAATCGGCATCATGGACGCCGTTCAGAAGACAAGTTGTTACGGTACACTCCGGACACTATGCAAGCGTTACGAAGGCTCTACAATTTAGACAAACCCGGTGACATGGACTTTGCCATAACAGCACTACAGGATTGGTTGAAGAAACAACATCATTTGACTAAAAGGATTACTGTAAGTTTGTTTTTATTTAATTTAACTTTTAGGTGTTGTTCGTAGCTTTGTCCGCTTGTTTTTATACGTTACGACCAAGTGGCTCCACTGCACCTGATGGTTAATAGAGTGGTGTTAGAATGTCCACTAACGAGAGATGATTACCCCTTGGCTGCCAACAATTATGCCGGTCTTGTAGAACTGAATATAACAAAATTACGCATCTAACGTTAATAATGGCCATCTTAATACATCGATCTCACCTTTAAGTAATATCTCAAGTAGATATTTAATCTATTGACCTATTTAATTTTTTAATTTATTTTTTTAATGATTGAAATGACCTGACGGGCTTGCCGTTGGCCTGATAGTTACTGATACGACCGCCCATAAACAGAAGAAATACCATCCAACAACTTGATATAGTTCAAGGACTCATTGAACTTCACAGCTCTTTGTCATAAAATGTGTCACTGAGATTACTCACGTCGGAGAAATATTAAATTTTTAACTTAATTTAAATATGCATAAAGTTCAATATTTATATTACAGCAAGATCCTATTTAGAGAGGTTAATAATTCTACAAAAAGGTTCGTTGGAGAGGTCAAAAGCTCAAATAGAGAATATTTGCGCGATGCGAACATTATTGCCTGAATACTTCGAGATTAATGGGGACGAAGAAATTGTAAAACTAGATGGCTTGTAAGTTTTAATTATAATACAATATGCAACAGCCTACTTTATTTTTACATTTGTATTTAAAATATAGATCATCCAACAGAAAAAATGATTTCCGAAATTCCCTCAAATATACTGCATAAAACAATTACGGGTCCTTTCAATAGGGTAGTCTCCTATGTTGTATTTAGTTTATCTTCTATATCTTCTATCTATACTTATAATAAATCTGTAGAGAGGTCAATTCGGTACATGAAATATATTTCCAAAATAACTATCAGGGGTGATTAGGGATCGATACTGATGCCAAAAATGCAATTAGTAAAATTTTTGTCTGTCTGTCTGTCTGTCTGTCTGTATAACCGTTATAGAAACAAAAACTACTCGACGGATTTTAACGAAACTTGGTACAATTATTTGTCATACTCCTGTGTTGGTTATAGTATACTTTTCATCACGCTACAATTAATAGGAGCAGAGCAGTGAAGGGAAATGTTGGGAAAACGGGAGAAGTTACTCCATTTTTAAGCTTCCGTCGCGTGTGCAAGCTTAATGGTTAAAGCTACACAAAAATCATGTATGACGGAAATGTTCTCCTTAAAATTATGTAAAAAATATCCCACCACAGCATATGTCTAACTTTTATGGTTGACTCACAATAACACGTGTAACTCCCGATAGCTTAGCAGTTCGAAGCTTTCTCATTATATTTGTCTACTCTTACGTTTATAACACTCTCAGTCATCCCTAATTATAAAAGTTAACATTATTAAATATTCCATAAAAAAGAATCATAGAAATCAGTATAGAAACACCAAAGTTATACACGAAATACGCTAATAATAAGCCATCATGCGTGAATAATCATGCTATAAGGATTATTTTTGTATATATATAAGGTCGCGAACGCACAGGCAGGCGGCTTGCTTGGCACCTAGAGGCTAGCGAATCACCTAGCGAGTAGCTTCGTAAAACGAACATTCTCGAACGTTCGCGACCGGCTCCATTTTGAAGTCCGAAATCCACGCGGGCGAAGCTGCGAGCGGAAGCTAGTTATTTAATATGTAAGAGAATAATATATGTTATATATAAATTCTTCTGTGAAATCAGCATCAAAATTGGTTGAAAGTTAAAGAAGTTATTCATATTTGAAATACTTTTGTTAGCTAAATTGCGCGCGTCGTGGGGTTATCGCGCTGTCCTTTTCTTACTTACGCAGCATTATACGCACTATTATTTTAATTTGACAGCTTCTCTTTCCACCAAATTTCAAAGCTTTATAACTTATTTACTATAGCGTGGATTATCAAAATTCTTTTCCTATAGATTTTAGATGTAATACATTTTGATAAATATATTTAAAAAAGTCGTCAGCTACGCTACCATGTCGTTGAAACTACAATTATGTTTAAAATAAAAATTTTCTTTGACAATTTTTATTACTACGAATAAAAATGTTGACTCATTGTTGGCGAAATAAATTAAATAAATTAAAAATGCTTTATTCATCACGTAGGCGAACATAGTTGCACTTATGATACGTCAAAACAAAGAATAAGAATAATTATTATTTCTAAACAACTATTAAAATTATTTTTATAACTATGGACATTTTAAATTAGGGATAAAGTTTATACAAAAGATAAATAAAGTGATAAATAAAGTATTTTATTTTATTTTATTTATTCATTTGAATTTGTAATCTCAAAAAATCTAATAATCTGTTAATATAAATTTCTATTTTTCCCATGGGAGCAAATCACCGGGATAAAACTAACCTAACTAATCTAGAAGATATACCAAATATCATCGAAATTCGTTTACTTTTAACAGTAACATGTAAGATCATCTATTTATGTTGTGTATGTATTCTTTACAGATCTGTTGACTTGCTTCCGACGCTTACAGAGGATTACTACAGAGTGTTGGCAGTCAAGTACTCCCCTCATAAAATCGACGCTAAAAAATTTTTCATAACCTACAAGCGCGCTATTCAGGTATGTAGTATTTTTCTTCTGTTAATAAAATTGTATACCGAATTAGAAATATTTATATTGCAAAGATGTATAATTTTAAGTATATGTTGGTAGCTCGAATTATATTTGGAGTAGAGGCCGGTGGATAGCTTAGGTTATATCATCAATGACTAAGCGAATAATTACTCCATATATAATATGGAGGAATATTTTGTCTGACATCTGTTTTCAGAATTATAATGGGGAGAGGGGGTTGATTCTCAATACATACTAAAATAGTGGCGAGTATACTGCCTCCATAAAGAATGGGCGCTACTATGTAAAAAAATATTCGAAGAAAAACATGTTAGCTTCGTTCTTTTTTACTGATATCATAAATACGTAAGTATGTAAAGATGTTCGAACGTTTGTTAGAAGTAAATGCAGAAACAGCTAATGGTATTTCGATGAAATTTCGCACACGGATGTACTATATCTTGAGTTAACAGATAGGCTACTTTCTTACCCGGTAATTTTCTGTCATGGTAAATAATAGATTTTAAAATTTGATTACTAAATAGATGACACTAGGGTCCTACATGTGGTGCTGTGACACCACAGAGTTAAAGGGACCCTTGTAGTGGAAATCGGTTTGTTAAGCTGGCAAACCGCGGGCAACACTTAATTCAATCTTGAAAACAAAAAAACATTATACGTCTTTTTCGTTGTAACGGGAGTATTGTATTCATCTCTCTAGCTTAATGGATAACATTTACAAGGTAGTTTCCTATGTTTGATTTAGTTTATTATTTTGACATACTGTTGTGAGCAATAGTGTGTGCGTGCTCGGGTTATCGCGCTGTCCTCTTCTCACTCATACAGCGTTATGGCCAGTTGTACTGTGTGACGTCACATTTCACTGTTACTGTAATATCCCAGCTTCCCTTTCCACCAAATTACAGAGCTTTATAACTTATTTATTATAGCGTGGATTTTGAAAATACTTTTTTCGATAGATTTTTGGATGAATACATTTTTGTTAAATTTATTAAAAAGTCGTCAACTACCCTATTAAATAATGCATTTGCGACTGCTGTTTTAGTTGACTGAATACGCAATGGCCTCAGACTACGGCCGCGGGCTAATATGCATTATAGACTACAGAGATGTCGACATTATGGACTTCATAGCTGCCATTAACATCAAGGAGTTATATCAATTTATAAAAATAATGACGGTAAGCTATTATCTAGCTTTAAAAGCCTTTTTACAGAATTCAAATCCCAGAATAAATTGACATTCAGAATTACAATAGTCCTATGTCACTCTTTAAGTAATTCTTCGCAAAAACATTTTGATCTGTTTGATGCATTGCTTAAAGGACAAAGTAATTAATACTTTAGTTTAATTTATGTGAGCATTGTTGGTCAAAAATACTTACTTTGATGATGGTAGGTCTCTCATATGTGAAAGTCTGCCTGGGTAGGTCCCACCGCAATGTCTATTTCTGCCGCCAAGGAGCAGTGTGTAGTCACTGTTGTGTTCCGGTTTGAAGGACATTGTAGTCAGTGTAACTACTGGATATAATGAAACTTAACATCTCATGTGTCAGTTTGGTGAGCGCAGTGAAATACCAAACAATACTTTGTAATTCAAGATGTTGGATGGTATTTCTACTGTTTATGGGCGGTCGTATTGCTTAATATCAGGCGAACGGCAAGAACGTCTCATCATTCAAAGCAATCAATAAAACTTATAATTGATGAGTACGAAAATAATTATTCATTTCATGGCTTTAATCAATTGCGCAACACTTTATTTAACACAAAAATACGACATCAGAGTTTAGAAACCATTTTAAAATTACAGATTGGCTATGCTTTAAAGATAAAATATATACATGTAATAACACCATCAACAACGGCAAACACTTTCATCAACTTGGTAAAGAAGATGCTTACTACTAAGATAGCAAATCGATTCTACGTACATAAAACGATAGAACCATTGTACGAGTACGTGGCCCGAGACATACTGCCTTCAGAATATGGTGGACATGGGGAAGCACTAGCTGACAGGCATAGTAAGTTTGTTTTTATTTATAATTATACTAGCCCTGAATATTTTTTTGGCATCTCCTGAGGCTTGATGTACCATGCTGTTCTTGACATTTACAGAATTATTATACATTCTAAAATCTTATGATGGAATTCCAAGATCGATTCGCTTCCTAGCAATATTCTTCCCCGTATAAGCGTGCGATAATTTATTAATAAACGCACGTAACCTTAAAAAGTAAGAGGTGGTGTGCCTTGTAATTTTAGAAACCTTCGTCTCGGCAGTCTGCTATTGGTAGAAAATATTTTATATCCGTCCGGATAGCGATCACCGTACACAAGGTGTTAAAACCAGCCATAGTGGCTCACGTAAGTGTGTCGCGTTCGAGGATCAGCCTATGTATATTTGGTTCCAACAGGCCGGCATAATTGTGTCGATTGCTCAGGGGTAATCATCTCTCGTCAGTTAAGTTCTATCGGACCCCACTCCACTTACCATCAGATGCAATAGGATCACCTTGCCGTGCTCATATTAAAATGTTACTGACTTTCCCAATAAATGAAAAAAATAATAATATCAGCCCTATATTATATACTTGCCCACTGCTGAGCACGGGCCTCCTCTACTACTAAGAGGGATGAGGCCTTAGTCCACCACGCTGGCCTAGTGCGGATTGGTAGACTTCACACACCTTCGAAATTCCTATAGAGAACTTCTCAGATGTGCAGGTTTCCTCACGATGTTTTCCTTCACCGTTAAAGCGAACGATAAATTCACAAAGAATACACACATGATTTTAGAAAAGTCAGAGGTGTGTGCCCTTGGGATTTAAACCTGCGGACATTCGTCTTGGCAGTCCGTTCCACACCCAATTAGGCTATCGCCGCTTTTTAAAGAAAAAAATACTTTAGGTATTTTCGATTTTCTTAATTATTTGTGTAGATTACAGCAGACCAGCTTATTTGACAAACGCTTTCGTGGATGTTTATATAATTCCGTTATATTGATTCCACCGAGTAATTCCTATCAGCCATAGATCAAAGGATACCATAATATATATCTAAATGTATATTATTCGTGTTTATATCGTCCACCAAACTGGAACACAAAGTACTAGTACAATACTGCTTGGCGGCAAAAATAGACAGTGTAATGGATCTTATTTGAATTACTCTCACTTAAGCATAGGCACATATTCTTTTTAAATGACTTAGATAACAAATATTAAATATAAAATAATTTATTTCAGTGAAATGGGTGCAAGCATTGACGTCTAAGAAGATGACAGAGCATTTAAAAGAAATGAGTGAAGCGAAATCAACGCAAGGGTACAAAATGAAAGACACGATTAGTGATCCGGATTTAGGAATATCAGGAAGCTTCCGATCATTGAATGTGGATTAAAAACGATAAAACTTCTGAAGTTATACTTCTTTTGGCGCGTTAGGGGAAAATAGTGAAAGTATATTATTCGTACATCGTCACGAAAAACCGACACCATGAAATTGGCTAGTCATTAGTTAAATTATTACTTTTTTATTCAATATTATACAGATATATGAATAATAGATACAAATAGTAATTATTAAAGTCTGGAAATTTAACTATTTTATGATTTAAATAAAATGTATTTAACTAAATAATGCGCAATAATAAATTTTTATTTCAATATATTAAATACCTTTTTTGCTTTCATTAGTATCGTTTTCTCTACAAACATAGGATAACGCGAAGTATAATATTTTAAAAAGATTTATATCTGGTTACGCCAAAGAAGTATAACTTCTTACATACATAAGTACACACGTTTTTGTTTTTTTTTTATTATACCTTGAATGACAATCCTATCTAGCGACTATCTAAGAGACAAAATATTTATAGGCTATTATATTAATATGTACATACATATTTATTATTGTCAAACTTTTCTTCTGATTTATTATGTTTACGGGAATGTTAGACATTAAAATTAAACTATTTTCACAGTGTCCGCTTCAAGACTATGAGCTCATTCTGCGTAGATCGGACCACCAACAGCTAAAATTTTAAAAGTTGTATATTTGTAAAATGTAGGTAGATATTGTAACTTTGTCTTTGCGGATGAACAACACCTCAGTCCCCCCCGTGACCATGAAGACTGCAGTCTTCGAAACGGGAGAAAACTAAAATATTAAAACCGCGATAAAATCCGAAAAATAGTTTAATTTCAATGGCAATTTTAAATTTATTTATAACCTATTTTGCGAGTATGTCAATGAATATTATTAAACAATAAAAAAAAAGCAATTGTATCTTTTTCTCTCTACCATGCCAAGTAGATTATACCTTAAATTGATTTTGAAAAGAGCAACACTAATTTCTTGTACGTTATTATCTGGTGAGAACTACTTTCCGAACTGGTGGTAGAGTTAAAATTGACGGAATCTAAATAATGAATTATATTTTATAGGTGAGATCAATCATTGCATTTCATTTCAATAGTAAATCCCAAATTGCGGTAGCAGAATTTGTGCGACGCGCAGCATATATACCCGCTCCGAATGATATTCGTGGAGGGGCCGTGGGCGTTCAGGTGCAACTTCTGCCTGACTGGAGATATTTCCCTTCCATAGAGCAACGCAACCATCTGATCCTCTACAGTGGTAACTACATATACCTTGCTATGTAGTAGGTATTTCGTCAATGAATTGACAGTATTGGCACGGTATATCTGACCGTAATGATTTTGAAAAATAAAACTTTGTTAAGTCAATATAAGATATTTTTTTTATTGATTTGAATGTCGAGACGAACTTGCCGTTCGCCTGATGGTAAGTGACACGACAGTATAGACAGTAGAAACACATTCTAGCATCTCAAATTACAAAATATTTTTTGGTATTCCACTACGCTCGTCAACCTTAAACATTTGGAGTTTGACAAAGATGATGTACAGTAGGATTGTTTGTTTTATATAGTTCTAAATTAAAGTCCGCGACAACATATGTGGAAGCCACTGTGACCAAAATAGTGAGCCATAAATATAATTAAATTGGATACTTTTTTTTACAATGCACATTTTAGAATATTTATCAAAATAAATACAGTTAACGCTTTTAGTATTTAATGTTGATAAACTTTGTCTTTTTTGTAACCTATACATATTATAAAACAAAGTCCCCCTTTCTGTCTCTCTATATTATCGATTTCAAAATCTATTGAACGGATTTTTATATATTTGGAAGTAGTTGACCCTGGAAGGTTATGGGCTACTTTCTATCCCGGAAAAATATGTAGGAGCCTTTTATCCCAGAAAACTCCTTCACGCAGGCGAAGCGGCGAGCAAAAGTTAGTACCTCAATTATTCGAAAGTTTGTGATTTGTTACCAGTAAGCGTCGAAACCAATGGACTAATTTGGAAGAAATTTGTCATTCAAAAAATGTTTTAGAATACAAAGGCTTTTTATCCCGAAAAAGTACACGTTTATTCATAAAATTATATACCTGTTTGAAAATAATACTTTACAATAAAGAAAGAAAGAAGTTTGTTGGAACAAAGATAGAAAATTAAAAACACAAAATCCTACATAACATAAACAATTATTGCACCAACTATGGGGCTCCCTTTGAGCTATATACTGCAATACCGCCTATGTAATAATAAGTTACTCTAACCGTAGATATAAAATAAAAAAGGTGAATTTCCAATAAAAAAAATATTAATAAAAAGTTATTTTAATTTTAGACGCTGTAATGCGACTCCTCACACTACTATTCTAAGAGAATTCGACGCAGCGGCAACATCACATTTTCAGTCAGAAATACACACACACACACACACCATATTAACACTAAAATACAAAGTTACAAAAATTCTGAAATTTAAAACTGGGATTTTTGGTGATTACGGAGAATGATTCGTAATATTATTATATTTTTCTACGTGATCGAATCAGAAATGAGAAGCTCCGTAGAAGAACGAAAGTCACTGACATAGCTCATCGGATAAGCAAGCTGAAGTGGCAGTGGGCAGGGCACATAGCTCGCAGAACTGATGGCTGATGGCGCAAGAAGGTTTTGGAACGAAGGCCACGAACTGGCAAGCACCTCGACGAACGTTCACCCTCGAGGTGGAGAGATGACCTCATTAAAATCGCAGGAGGTCGCTGGATGCGGGCCGTTTATAACAGGTCGATATGGAAATCTTTGGGGGAGGGCCATGTTCAGCAGTGGACATCCTGCGGCCGATGATGATGATGATGATAATTATTAGATATTTGGCGCGATGTTAGCAGAGGTAAAGGCGAGTAAGTATGTGGTTTCATTTATTAACGTAATGTCAATATGACCCTGTATACCGGGAAGTTTACCATCCAGGTAAAGCCGTGAGAAACTACTGAAACATAATATGTGTTTATTGGGGCTTGTTATATGTTATTAGTGAAATGCGCTTTAAAAACATAATAATTTTGTTGGGTCTCGTTAGTTCATAGTTTCATTAACGATAGTTTTTTTTTAGTTACAAGTTTTTCAAAGAAACGGTTTTTAGCCCGTCTTACGTTTATTAGCCTAAGAGGTCGGCTTATACAAACACACCGGTCTTTCGGGTGAGCGCTTTAAGTGCTCATATTGTAATAGATTCAGTTTTATTATCCTAAAGACGATGGTTACAAACAAACCCATCATCATACTAGATTTGAGTGTGTATTGCGACTTTAACGTTTTTTTAAATTTGTAAACACGATTCATGACCCGTGGGCCTGCTCAACCAAATCCAAACTCAAACCACCGCGAACTAGAAACTTATCAAATCCAAAGTACGAGATATTGACACTCTTAACTAAGTCGAGGTCATTGCTGGATTGTAAAGATAATTAGTAAACGATCAAGTGTCTATATACATAAAAAGGCTAATTTTGCGTAATTAAATTTTAATTTTCTCAGCGTAAAACCTGTTTCATATTTTAATATGTTACTTAGTACATATTGTGGGAACACATAATTAAATAATAAATACACACACAAACACAATCACACCTTTTATCTTCGAAAGGGTAGGCAGAGGCGTGACCACGAAGGCTACAGAGTCTTCGAAACGTCGCGTCGTGTCGGTAGTTGAAAATCGGCAAAATAGTTTAATTTCAAAGTTTTGTACCCAAGGATTTGTTGCCTCTAGTCGGAAAGTTTTTATTTTCCATTTGATTTTGCATGTCCCACATTTTTGATAAATTTATTTTTAAAAAGTAGTTTAGTTAGTTTACCGGTGGTACGTCTCTCATATGTGAGATTCCGCCTAGGTAGGTGCCACCGCTGTGTTGTTTCTGTCGCCTCGCAGCAGTGTGTGGCCACTGCTGTATTCCGGCTTGAAGAATATTGTAGCCAGTGTAACTACTGGACATAAAAAGTCTTGACATCTACCGTCTCATTAAAACGAGGTTTAACTAAAAACTCTGGTTTAAACCTATGCAAAGTACGGTTTATATAAAAATGGTATTACAAAAAGTGGTTTAACGATAAACCATGGACTATTTGATGGTCTAATGCTAAACCTCGGCGACCCCTGGTTTGAGTGATGGTCTAAATCGTAAATGTCAAATGTTATTTCAAATCATTTGTCAGATTATCTCTTAAATTGGCGTCTGTTTCATTGTCTTATGTTATTTTTTATCGAAAATGGATATTAACGTGGTAGATTCAGTCGTTATTGAGGATATTGAAGCCGTTGAGCTACTGGAAACGCCACGCCGACTCAATAGACTCGACTCAGTACTCCAATTTTCAGGTCTTTTTTTCTTTCGTTGATCCATCACAATTTTACAAAGAGTCGATTGTTCTATACAATAAGACACTGATAATAAATTTCAAAGCTATTTGCAATAGTCACCGCAATAATTTTGTTTAATGTTATATCAGTAGGTTTCACATAACGCGCGGGAAGCTTACGTTTCGTAACACGCATTTTGATGTTTTACCAGCTAATACATTAGTTAAAACTTGAAACCTAAACAAAACTGCAATCGAAGTTACAACTTTTGTTGATCTTGGAGCAAAATAATCAAGTCTTAATATTTTTAATACTCCTAACCATTATTTAATCATTAACATTGTATGAAAACGTTTTCTTTTTTGGGTATATGGAACGTTGCGATTGAATGGTGTGGTATTGAACGAATGTTGTTTGTATTTATCTGTGGTTTATATGTAGGCCTCAGAACAATGACAAGCATAGAAGTAACACTATGACATTTGAGTGTACTCTGTCTTAGACAGCAAGAAATTTAATTGTGTTGCGATCCCTTCTGACGTCTTATCGATATCGATAGATGCTTTGTCTATCGGCTATGGTAAATTCACAGACCTGCTATAATAAACACTTTTCGGTCAGTCAACTACAAACCGTTGCAAAATGCTATTTTAGATAAAGATTAAAAAAAAAGATATCAAAACCCAAATTTGGTATTCAAGTACCAAATGAGGTCTGAGTATATAAAAGCACTCGTTAAGAAGCTGTTAAATTACAATAAACTATAGAACTACCGGCTTTCTTCGAGCTAAATTTTATCCAATTTTCATTTGCTATTTACAGCAGTTTCCATGCCTTCCCAAACGTAATTCACACAAAAATGGTTTAGCATTTAGATTACTAAATTAATGTTAGAAATGTTAGCAAATGTTAGAAATTTCGGAAGGAATGGAAGCCGCTGTAAGTAACAAACAAGAAATCGGCCAGAATTTCGTCTAGGAGAAAGCCAGTACGCCTTCTGTTCTTTTCTGACTTTCCTAACGATTAAAAGATACCCAAGAGGTGTGATTTGACAGAAGCTACTAAAATGGGACAGTAAAATTAAAACACAGCGGTATCATTCATGTCACATATGTTTGATAACTTATTTCAATGTTAATAAAACTTTGCCGAAATGCTTAGAGCAAGCACGGTGCTGTTTTTTTCAATGCCAATTGGGACGAGCTATGGAAACGATCCATTTTTGCCTCATAGCATCATCTGTGGGGAATCTGTAATGAAACACATTGTATGAAACACACTATGAAAATCAGATAGTTTCCTCGACCCCAGCCTTCGCGCACGGTTTCCAAGTGGCTTTTACCACTACACCACCGAATATTGAAAGTAAAAGGCAATTTATGCAAAATAGTAAACTACAATATACTAACATCTATGTTATCGACAGAATATGCAGCATAACACTATTGAACACGACTATGTAAATTGGTAAAAATGAAAAATACATAATAATGACTGGATCGAATAGCCAACAGCAGATTATAATATGACTACAGCATAATAAAGTATAATTAGTAACACTTTTTGCACTTATGTACAGGGTTTAAGCAAATATATTAGGTTTTTTGTTTACTCACCGATGGAAGCTGATGAAGAATGAGATTTACACCCCACAATAACGCAGGCCATTGCTTGTTCCTTGGGCTATATTTTACTTAAACAGCACTGTGTATTTATTAAAATTAACAACAAAAATATTACACAACACTTTTGAAAAGCACACGCTGAAGTATAACATAACTAAATTGTGTGGGCGCGTTTGTGACATTGTTTTGAGATTGGCAATTGGATGACCAAAGCTAACCATTTGATTATTTTAAAGTGTACGCAAGCCGACCTTAGCAACATAATATTTGTCTCGTTCTTTTCAACTGTTTTGGCCTATTTGAAAAAATAAGATAAGTATATGAGGGTAATTTAGATTCCTTCTATGCTTTTTCTTGTTCTGAGATGTAGGCCATGGTTCAAATGGCGCTACTAAGAAGTCTATGGTTTTTATCAGTTTTGTAATACGGACAAATTTAAACCATGGTTTCCCGGATAAGCATGGTTTTGTTAGTACAGGTTTAAGCTAAGGTTTATTTCGCTTTTTGTAATAAGACGACAACGGTTTAGGCAGCGTACGCCAAGATAGCAATTTATTTCCGACTTACTTGAAATGTATCGTTATATTATGTCCAAATTACACAAAATCATTATAAATTGTAGCCTATGTGTTATTCTGATGTATATCCAATATTACTGTAAAGTTTCATCCAAATCCGTTATGTAGTGTTTTTGTGAAAGAGGAACAAACATACATACATCCTCACAAACTTTCGCATTTATAATATTAATTAGCATTAAATGCTTATTAAATATGTTTTTTTGAAACAAAATGGTGGGAAAATAAAACCATTATTATACCATTATATAGTAGAGTGACTCCACTAGACGATACAGTGTTTTGTCTCTCTTCGTTTTACGTTAAAATACAAAGAGAGATAAAGGGCCACATTTTGTTAGCGCATACATTATAATAATAACACTATAATTAAATAATGTAATAGTTGATATAATACGTTGTATTTCTGTCTGTGTTCCAAAAAAAATCCAATTATGATTTATCTATGTGTATTTTTTTTACTATATGCCTGATTTTATACTTACTAATAAAATGGAAACGATCTTATGTGTGTCCTGCCTTCCTACTTCCGACAGTCAGGGCCTTAATGCCACTCAGTTTCGCTCTGAAGTGCAACATCAGCTGCGACGCCGTCAAATTAAGGTCAGCATCTTAAGATGCTCGCTATTTAATAAACTCCTTTTAACATCAGCTCAAATTATATCTTAAGTTACAATATATGACGGATTTTGCGAGTTGAGACTTAGCTGAGAACAAGCTCTCAAATTACAGCTTAAGTTTGGCTTATTAAACAATTATTCTATGCATTAAATGTCTACTTAAGATCCATATTAACATCAGCTCAAATTATATTGTAGCCAGTGTAACTACTGAACATAATAAGACCTAACACCTTGTGTCTTAGGATGGCGAGTGAAGAATACCAAAAATACTTGGTATTCAAGTTTCTTGATTGAGTGATAGATAGATGAGCGATTTTATAGCTTATCATCAGGCGAACGACAAGCTTGTTTAATTATTTAAAGCAATAAAAAAAATCTCTTCAGTTGTAACTTATCATATAGTGACCAGTTTTGAAACAATATCTTAAATTACAGCTTGGTTTATTTCGTTCGCTATATATTATGTAGGTACGTTGAATTAATTATGTCAACCCAGACACAAGCTAAGCCACAAGTTAACGTACTATCAGCTAATTAAATTTTAAACGACATCATAAAATTTAAATATTAATATACAATTCCTTAGTTGTATATAAGTGTTACGCACTTTAACAGTTGGTATTCTACATCGAATAGAGTCAAGGTACGTATTTAATATATTTTGACAATTAATAATAATAATATCAGCCCTGTATTATATACTTGCCCACTGCTGAGCACGGGCCTCCTCTACTACTGAGAGGGATTAGGCCTTAGTCCACCACGCTGGCCTAGTGCGGATTGGTAGACTTCACACACCTTCGGAACTCCTATAGAGAACTTCTCAGTTGTACAGGTTTCCTCACGGTGTTTTCCTTCACCGTTAAAGCGAACGATAAATTCACAAATAATACACACATGATTTTTTAGAAAAGTCAGAGGTGTGTGCCCTTAGGATTTGAACCTGCGGACATTCGTCTCGGCAGTCCGTGCCACACCAAACTAGGCTATCGCCGCTCTTTTTTTTGACAATTACGTATGGTTAAATCGGATGAAAATGGATGCATGGGTCCATGGAGATGGAAGTTATGTTTAAAAACATACATGAATCGATTGTATTATTCAATAGTTTGTTTATCGCTATTTTCTTGAAAATATTTATTAATCACATCATAACCATCTCATTTTCATCCTCATATCGTCTTGTTTATGCTGATTAATTTTATCGAATCATTGCTCAAGAAGAAAATATTTGATATAGTATTTTGTGTACTTTTTTCCAGTAAAGTAATAAATTGAGAGTATTATAAAAAATATTACTAGACCGATAATCGTAAATCGGCATCATGGACGCCATTCTAGAAGACAAGTTGTTACGGTACACTCCTGACACTATGCAGGCGTTACGAAGGCTCTGTAATTTAGACAAACCCGGTGACATGGACTTTGCAATAACAGCACTACAGGATTGGTTGAAGAAACAACAACATTTGACTAAAAAGGATTACTGTAAGTTTTTTTTATTTAATTTAACCACTAGGAGTTGTTCGTGGCTCCGTCCGCATGTTTTTTTACACGTGTACGGCAATGATGATTACCCCTCGGCAGTCGACATAATTATGCCGATATCTTTGAACTGGATATCACAAAATTTTGCACCTATAACATTAGTAATGGTCGCCTAAATAAATCAAGCCCACCTTTGAGTTAAGTCTCAAGTAGATATTTAATCTATTGAATTATTTAAGGCGATACCTCAAGGTAAATTTTCATACATTTTATTTCACCTTTAATCTGGGTAACTAAACAAGTATTGGCAAGTAAAGAATTTAAATTCTCGTCTAGTTAGTGATTAGTTCTCGCAGTTGAAAGAAAAATGTAAAAATAATTAATATCATGGATATTTCGGCCTTTAAAATTTAATATGACGAAATTTTAAAGGCCGAAATATCAATACTTGTTTAGTTACCCAGATTAAAGGTGAAACAAAATGTATGAAAATGGACCTTGAGGTATCGCCTTAATCTTTTTTTTAATTGCTTTGAATGACAAGACGAGTTTGCCGTTCGCCTGATGGTGACCTATACGACCGCCCGTAAACAGAAGAAATACCATCCAACATCTTGGATTACAAAATACTGTTTGGTATTCCACTGCTCCCTTAACACATGAGATATTAAGTCTTATTATGTCCAGTAGTTACACTGGCTACAATGTTCTTCAAACCGGAACCCAACAGTGACTGGCGAACTGTCGGTAGAAATAGAGATTGCAGTGGTAACACGGGCGGACTCTGAAATATGAGAGACCTACCACCAATGCTATTTAATAAACCAACCTTAAGCTGTCATTTAAGGAGATTGTTGTTAGCAGAGTTACCAATGTTTAGTGAACATAACTCAGGGGCCTGATTCTCTATCCCGCACGTTATTTTAACAGTGCGTAACAAGCACGTAACACAACGCATCATGTTTAGGACTATAGAAATTTGGCTTACAGAATACCATTCCACGCACATTTCTCGAAGATAACATGACACGGCCGCGTTACGCGTTTACACTATCATACAGAATAAGGGCCCAGCTGTCAAAATCCATATACTGCGACTTAAGATATCATTTGAGTTGTTGTTAATATCTTCTCATTAAATAACGACGGTATTCAGATGCTTACTGTATTTGACAACGTGTGAGAGAACACTTGAGAGCGACACTGAGTAGTATTTATTGATATGGTACAAGGACTCGTTGAACTTCACTGTTCTTTGTCATAAAATACGTCACTGACAATACTCACATTGGAGAAATATAAAATTTTTAACTTAATTTAAATATGCCTAAAGTTTAATATTTATATTACAGCAAGATCCTATTTGGAGACATTGATAATTCTACAAAAAGGTTCGTTAGAGAGATCAAAAGCTCAAATAGAGAATATTTGCGCGATCCGAACATTATTGCCTGAATACTTTGAGGTTAAAGAAGACGAAGAGATATTTAAACTGGATGGCTTGTAAGTTTTAATTATAATTCAATATGAAATTGGCTGATTGGGGAAAAATGATTTTGGTCCTTTTAAAAAGAAGTTTTGTATTTTTGATTCATTTTATTATCATATACGCAACAAAGATAATATGAAAAAGAAATTCTTCTGTGAAATGAGCTTCAAAATTGGTTGAAAGATAAATAAAAATAAAATAAAATACTTTATTTATCACGTAGGCGAACAAAGTTGCACTTATGATACGTCAAAACAAAGAATAAGAATAATTATTATTTCTAAACAACTATTAAAATCACTTATATAACTATGGACATTTTAAATTAGGGATAAAGTTTATACAAAAGACAAGGTACAAACCGAAGTAACCAGCTCGGGCTGGCAAGTAGGGGGAAATAGAAGGGTAACGCATCGCGATCCTCACCGGCGAGGACATGAGCCCTAATCTAGCTAACCTACCAGCCTTTCACTAGCTACCTAAGTGATGACTACCCGAAGAAGAAAGGCAGAAAGAAACTCCGGGCTTTTTGTCATCAATTGTTCAGTACTTCTTTTGTATTTTTTTCCAAGTCTTTCTTGTACATAGTCACAATAGTTATATAAGCTAATGCACGCACATCACCGTTAACATGGGATAAGATGAAATCCAATCGACTAAACCTGGAGCGGCATAAAATAAAATTAGCGAAAGGAAATAAAAGAGAACATAGATTCATACTTAGATAACGGCGTACAACGTGCATTCGCCTACATTTACAATCATAGTTTTCAATCATGAGAAAAGAAATAAAAAAATAGTGATATTAAACAGACAAACACAACATGATCGGGTGGTCGTCTTTCAAAAATTACATTTCATTAAGATATGATATGATTATGTTAAATTAGAATTATAGAAATGTCATTATTATAAAAAAAAAGTATGTGAGACATGTAACAAAGACATTTTAGGCAGTTAATTAATTACTAATGTGTGCTAACATGGTGGGTCATTGTGTGCAGGACAAACTTTCCAAACCGTCTGATCATTAAGGTAATCAGATACAGTATAGTATCCTTTACACATTAATTCACGCTTAACATAACACTTGAATTTTTGTTCGGTCAAATTGGTAATTTCGAAGGGCAGTTTATTATAAAACTTAATGCTGTTAACTAAGAAAGATTTATTGGTTTTACAGAGCCTATGATTAGGGACAACCAATTTATTTTTATTTCTGGTATTTAGACTATGCAAGTCACTGTTTTTAACAAAGGTACTAAGGTTTTTACGGACGTACATTATATTCTGAAAAATATATTCGGCCGGCAAGGTCAGTATATTCACCTCCTTAAACATTTGCCTAAGGGAATCATGAGAGCGAAGGTTGTAAATAACTCTAATCGCTCGTTTCTGCAAGATAAAAATGGTCTGCAGATCTGCAGCAGAGCCCCACAGAAGAATACAATAGGACATAATGCTGTGGAAGTATGCAAAATACACTAGCCTTATTCATATTTGAAATGTTGTTGTGAGCAAAAGTGGGGGCGTAATGGGGCTATCGCGTTGTCCTTTTCTCACTCATGGAGCTTTATGGCCGGTAACACTGTGTGACGTCACATTTCATTATTACTGTAATTAGACAGTTTTCCTTTCTACCAAATTTCAAAGCTTTATAACTTATATGTTGTTGCGTGGGTTTAAAAATTCTTTTCCCGATAGATTTTAAATGAAATAAATTTTTGATAAATGTATTTAAAAAAACGTCGTCAACTACCGTATTGTCTAAACTACAATTAAGTTTGATGTACATTTTTTTCTCTTAATTTTTTAATTGCTACATAGAATAAAAATGACTCATTTTTGACGAAAAACTAATTGGTGATGCAAAATGTTTCGTCAAAGAAATATTCTAATATGTGGTGGGTACTTTCTACTGTAGTGGGTACTATGGGGCTTCAGTTTGCTTAAAATAAGGTGCAGTGAAGCCACTGTGCCGAGCGACGGTAAAAATAAAAAATGATGACGCTATAAATCCCTATTCCATGGAACTTTCGTATCAAGTATTTAAAAACTCAGATAATCTATTATTAGTCAAGGGAGAAAATTACTGGGATAAAAGTAGCCTAATTAATCTACAATATAGAGCAAATGTGCGTCAAATATCATCAAAATCCGTTGACTTTTAACATAATAATAATAATATCAGCTTTGTATTATATACTGTCCCACTGTTGGGCACGGGCCTCCTCTACTACTGAGAGGGATTAGGTCTCAGTCCACCACGTTGGCCTAGTGCGGATTAATAGACTTCACACATCCTCGAAATTCCTATAGAGAACTTCTCAGGTATGCAGGTTTCCTCACGATGTTTTCCTTCACCGTTAAAGCAAGCGATAATTCACAAAGAATACACACATGACGTAGAGGTGTGTGCTTTTTTGATTTAGACCTGCGGACATTCGTCTCGGCAGTCCGTTCCACAACCAACTAGGCTATCGCCGCCTTACTTTTAAAAGTAAGTAAGATATAAAATTATCCATTGTGTATCTATTCTTTACAGGACTTTTGACTTGCTTCCGACGCTCACAGAAGATTACTATAGAGTATTGGCAGTCAAACACTTCGCTCGTAATGGCGACACTCAACGATTTTTCAAAATCTACAAATGTGCTATTCGTGTAAGTAACATTTTTCTGGTTATGAAATCGTACACCGAATTAAAAATATTTATCTTGCAAAGATGTATAAGTTTAAATCTAAGCCGGTAGATCGAATTATATTTGGAGTAGGGGCAGGTGGATAGCTTAGGTTATATCAAGAACTAAGTTTGGATTGGTTGGATTTTTGATAGAAGTAAACGCAGAAACAGCTAAACGTATTTCGATGAAATTTCGCACACGGATATACCATGTCTTGTATTAACGCATAGGCTACTTTCTAACCCGTTAACTTTCTCTCATAGTAAATTATGGATTTAGTAAAATTTGATTTCTAAATAGATGACACTAGTGTCCTACAGGTGGTGTTATGACTCACTACAGAGTTATAGGTACCCTTGTAGCGGAAACGGTTTGTTACGCCGGTGAACCGAAGGCAACACTTAGTTACGAAAATGTATTAACTCAATCTTGAAAAACAAAAATGTTTCTACGTCTTTTTCTATTATAACGGGAGTATTGTATTCATCTCTCTAACTTCATGGATATAACAATAATATCAGCCCTGTATTATATACTTGCCCATTGCTGAGCACGGCCTCCTCTACTACTGAGAGGGATAAGGCCTTAGTCCACCATACTGGCCTAGTGTGGATTGGTAGGATTTCACATACCTTCGAAATTCCTATAGAGAACTTCTCAGATGTGCAGTTTTCCTCACGATGTTTTGCTTCAAGCGAACGATAAATTCACAAAGAATACACACATGATTTTTTAGAAAAGTCAGAGGTGTGTGCCCTTGGGATTTGAACCTGCGGACATTCGTCTTGGCAGTCCGTTCCACGCCCAACTAGGTTATCGCCGCTTGGATAGCGTTTACTATTAAATAAAGTTCGTGCGTCTGCTGTTTTAGATGACTGAATACGCAATGGCCACGGACTACTGCCGCGGGCTAATTTGTATTCTTGACTTCAGAGATGTCGACATTGTAGACTACATAGGTGCTGTTAACATCAAGGAATTCTATCAGTTTATACAAATAATGACGGTAAGTTCTCTTTAAAAGCCTTGCCGTTAAAATCGCAGAAGAAATTATCATTTAGAATATCGAAAGTCTTTTGTCACTCTTTAGGTTATTCTTTGCAAAAAATATTTTGATCTGTTGGTGCATTGTTTAAACGACAAAGTAAGAAATACTTTCGATTTATGTATACCAATATTAGAGGTCACAATTAATACGATATTGATGAGTATGAAATTATTATTCATTTTACGGCTTTAATCAACTGCGCAACATTTTAACATAAAATACACGACATCAAATTTTAGAAATCATTTTAAAATTACAGAAAAGCTATGCTTTAAGTATAAAGTATATACATGCAATAACACCATCAACAGCAGCAAACGCTTTCGTCAACTTGGTAAAGAAGATGCTCAGTAATAAAATAGCAAATCGCTTCTACGTACATAAAACGATAGAACAATTGTACGAATACGTGGCCCGAGACAAACTGCCTTCAGAATTTGGTGGTCACGGGGAAGCACTAGCTGATAAGCACAGTAAGTTTGTTTTGTTTGCAAATATAAGATTAATACTAGTCCTGCGTTATGTTTTGCCCACTACTGAGAATGGAACTCAACTGCTGAGAGGGTTTTCAAGCTTGGTATACCACGCCGGTCTTATGCTAGTTAATAGATTCCTCATATCTTCGAAATTTTGTAGTGAAGTCTCAGATGGGATAGCTTGCTTACGATTTTCTTCCCCTTATTATTGAATGATAATTTATTAACAAACGCACGTAACTTCAAAAAGTCAGAGGCAGTGTACCTTGTATTTTTGGGCACCTTCGTCGCAGCAATCCATGTCCGATTACGGTTTTTTCAATTTTCCCAATTATTTGTATAACCAGACCAACTTGTTCGACAAACGTTTACTGTGGGTGTCCATAATTCCGATTCCACCGAGTAATTCCATGTCAGCCAAAGCATTACCATATATATCTAAAAATATAATTGAAAATGTGGGGGGATTTATTATTTTTTGGAACCGATTGGTACGGTAATTAATACAATATTGTAATTTTCAACCATTATGACGTAATGTTCAAGTCGGAAGAAGTTACGTCTATATAACATTTGCAATAACACCTAATATTAGATGTTTGAATAATTATTGCTAGCAATAATTGTCAGGGCATTAGCCTAATATTGTTTAGAGGCAAGCGATTATGTGATAAAAGGATCGCTCAAACCCCTTTTTTCTATAGAGGGTACGAAGAAGAGGCCTTACTGCATCTAATGGTAAATAAAGAGATGCCTAATATAGAAAAAACCGTAAAAGGACTCGTATATGATTATTATTTAGGCCATTAATGCCTATAACCGCTGACGAGAAATTCCTCACCATTTCTTTTCATAGCAATAATTAGGCTTAAGTGATTGAGTCTTAGGCTTAGTTTGTGAATTAAGATAAACTTAAATCCCAGAATGCCCAGTTACAGTGTTTGTAACGTCCAGACTGGAACACAAAGAACTAATACATTGCTTGGAGACAAAATGGATATTGTAGTGGAACCTATTTGAAGGAATCTGGCTTAGGAGATATAGGCACATATTATATTTAAATGAGTCGGAGTAAGATAACAAATATTAAATAAAAAACTAATTTATTTCAGTAAAATGGGTGGAAGCGCTGACGTCCAAGAAGTTGATCGAGCATTTAAAAGAAATGAGTGAAGCGAAATCAACGCAAGCGAACAAAATGAAAGACACGATTAGTGATCCGGATTTAGGAATATCAGGAAGCTTCCGATCATTGAATGTGGATTAAACATGACTAAAATTTAATTTATAACATGTAGGTCTATGCAGAAAAAATATAGTCCAAAAAAGTATTTTTATTTAAAAATGTATTGTGTTTAGAGGATTTTATATGTAAGAATGATTGTGTAATAGTTAACGCGTTTGCAACTTCTCAATTAACGTTTTTTTTTACCTTCATCATATAACCAAATTGAGATTAAAAGTACATCCTTATTCAAATGTAAACCGTGTACAAATTGAAAAAGAAATTACTTCGGTTACACTCTGATCAGATAAAATGTTAAACAAACGGCTTAAACTTGTTCAGGAGAATCAGTAGGTAACAATAAATGAAATCGCAATAAATGAAACACGCCGTTTTATTCCTTTTAACTGTTAATTTTACCCTGAGGCTGCGTTAGTCGAAATCAATTTAAAGATCGTATATT
Source organism: Manduca sexta (assembly GCF_014839805.1). NCBI lineage: Eukaryota > Metazoa > Arthropoda > Insecta > Lepidoptera > Sphingidae > Manduca > Manduca sexta. The sequence goes on from NW_023593346.1 coordinate 22,490, forward strand.
TCGGAAAATCCGGCGCCGCAGCGTCATTCGAAAAGAGCTTTTCTTCTGTAGGTGCGAGGAGTAATTTTATTTTGGCACCGAAACAAATTCGACGGGTCTTTAGGATGATTTAAATCCCAGAGTTTTTCAAGTGTAAAGTTTAAATATTGTTTTGAAGGTGCACGCATCACTGACTTTAATGGAATTTTTAAACGGGAAAGTGAATCGGTGTTTTTGGTATTTGATACAATTTGCACTTAGATTTTATGACATTTGAGCACTTTTAGATAGTGTTCCAAAATAATACTTGATTACGCGCATTCTTTAAAATTTGCTAGATCATCTTGTTACAATAATTTGTATGAGATAATTGCAAAAATATTTTGGCGAACACTATTTTAGATTTAGAGGCAATGGCATAAAGTGCGTTTTGAAATCATGCAGACGTTGTAAACTTTCAATTTTTTATTACTGTTAAAAGGCTGATACGTGAGACATATTATCGCTAGGACATTGATTCGCATCGAACATAATGTTCTTGGCATTTGATTATTTTTATAATATTATTTTCTAATTATTTTTCCTGTAATTTATTTTTAAAGTAGTTTGCATTTGTTTTATATTTATAACTAGCTTTTGCTCGCGGCTTCGCCCGCGTGAAGGTGTTTTCCAGGATAAAATTCCACTGTTTGATAAAAGTCTTGCTACATATTTTCCCGGTACTTATAGGTTCAAACTAATTTTATCCCCAATCTATAATTTCAGTTCAATCAGTCGAAAATCTAAGAACATTTATACAAACTTTCATCCCCTATTTTATCCCCTTAAGGGTAGAATTTATCAAAATCCTTTCTTAGGGATGCCTACGTCATAATAGCTTTATGCATGTAAAGTCTTAGCCCGATCCGTCCAATGGTTTGGGCTGTTCCTTGATATATCACTGTCAGTCACCTTTGAGTTATATATTATATTAACAACTGAAGTTAGCTAAAATTGAGTTTCTCGAAGCCGACCACTATTTATGTACTATGTATTTTGAGACTATGCAATTTTGTCGCGTTCGCGATTCACTTTCACTTTTGTTGAGTTTCAGAACGCGATATTAGATCCTCCAACGCGCACGCGAATTTGAACTTTATACAGCGGTAATAAATTACAAATTGACTCTCCATTTTATTTAGAAAACGTTTGTATGGGAAATAGAAAAATGCTGTTTTGAGGATTTTCCCGGCAATTATTCGAATTTTTCTCACCTTTTAAAACTTCCCTAGACCTCCACGAATAATTCAAGACCAAGATAAGATAAATCCGTTCAGCCGTTCTCGACTTTTAGCGAGACTAACGAACAGCAATTCATTTTTATATATATAGATGATAGATGTTATATTGTTTATTATTTTGTAAGCCTTCTTGAAAATAAAAAAATTACGTCAACATTTGAAGAGATGTCCCATCATTACAATAATTGATCCGTCTAAATGAAGTTAAAGCATGATATGGCACAATTATCATCCAGCACCACCTAGTGATTATTACTGAGGCTACAAGATGAAATAGATAATTAGAAGGCCTAACGGCTCATGTGTCAAAGTCATATTGACAATTAGGAAAAAAT
>NW_023593347.1:0-24052 GCF_014839805.1 Manduca sexta
TATATAAAGCTATATGCGGTAAGGTAAAATGCTATTTTGTATATAGAATTTTGCGCAAGTTGAAGACTTCCTTTTCAAATTATAGCGAAACAGACCAAATTCAACCAAAACCTTGCAAACTAATCGGCGTAGTGCGTAGTTTGAATTGGTTCAGTGGGGTTAACATAAACTTTGCGGTTTCCTAGCACACGCACATCGCACGAAGGATACAAATAACCACGCGGTATCGTTTCTAAACGAAAACTGGTTTGACTTTATTAATATAATGCTATTGTTTTGTTGCGTCCTTGGATTAGTTGTTACCAAGAAGCTATCTACGCATCGGGATTGTGTGGCGGGAGGTTTGGGTACATCAACGGAATATGACGGTGTGATTGTGTTACTGAAACCGTTTTACGTAACCTCTAACCCAAAGGGTAGGCAATGATTATGGATTGTTTATGTCTGATTCGAAACAATTTTTAAGCTTCTTCAATTTTCATCAATCTTTTAATGCATTCCCACGGGCTCAGGGTGCTTTTGACCTAGTTTCTCTAAGAATGTCAGGTATCTGATATATAAAATCAATAGTTCAGTACGGTCGAACGTTACGGGCCCTTCCTGTTTTGACAAAATTTATTAGTATATAGGAGGCGATAGCCTAGTTGGGTGTGGAACGGACTGCCGAGACGAATGTCCGCAGGTTCAAATCCCAAGGGCACACACTCTGACTTTTCTGAAAAATCATGTGTGTATTCTTTGTGAATTTATCGCTCGCTTTAACGGTGAAGGAAAACATCGTGAGGAAACCTGCACATCTGAGAAGTTCTTTATAGGAATTTCGAATGTGTGTGAAGTCTACCAATCCGCACTAGCTAAGCGTGGTGGACTAAGGCCTAATCCTCTCAGTAGTAGAGGCCCGTGCTCAGCAGTGGGCAAGTATATAATACAGGGCTGATATATTATTATTTATTATATTAGTAACGTTTTTTATTGTTGCTATTATGTTGTGTCCTTGGGTCAGTGTTGAATTTATAATACCTTAAGTAAAGAGCATTTAGGTTATGCCGCCCCACATGGTCCGCGTCTGGGTGTCTAGTTTGCGGGAATAAAAACGATCTCCAAGTGCAACCAATTCGTTATTTAATAGGTTTTTGGTCATCACCAAAAACAGGTGCACAGGTTGGCCTTAAATCAGAAATTTAGTTAAAACCCAAAAGTGTATAGGCGATTTGAAGTTATGAACTTATTCAGCACTTATGTCAGTGACTGTACATATGTGAGTAACTCTTTCAAAAAAGTTTTATTATATGTTCGAAATGTTGATTCCCACTTTAGTGAAAAATTTTCCATGTTTAAAAATAATTACAGTAACTAATTATTTTACAGTTTTAAATAAAAGAGGAGCTAGCGTCGACTTTTAAACAAATAAAATAGATACAATAGTAAGAAAAAACTAAAGTAAAATTTCTGTGTAATTTTAATTAATTTAAAAAGTTTCTCATCGAGTAGGGCGGAATTCCTGTCGACTCGAATTTGAATAATTGGTCAACTCGAATGGAAATAACTGGTCAACTTCTGTTATGAAATGAGATAAGACCTCTTTTCACTTAGAAACCTCCGACTTAAATGTCAATAATTGGGGACGTTTTCGCCTTAGACCATCGCGCATAGAATCCACAACTACCCACAGTAAAACAACGGCTAATTGCAACTAACACCACGGTAGTCGACTAACTTCAGCCGGAATTAAGGCACTCGTTAGCGACTTTTTGCGAAGCTAGCGAAATCTCTTGCAAAGTTGGCGAAAAAACATTTGTAGTTAGTTTGTTCGCGTAATGATGAGCGTATTCGACAGCAGCGATTACGCTTCGTGCGAAGAATTTACGTTTGCAATCTTAAGCCGGCGATAGACTAGTTTTTTATTATTTTTTTTTAAACCGGACTCTAATCAATACCGAGGGACCTGCGAACAGTATACTGATTTCCCCTGGTTTAGCAACTGCAGGGCCCTGGAGAAAAGTTAGGATGGGATAGTTAGGAAGGAAGTGTGGGGGAAGGACAAGGAACCAATTTAAGATGGGAAGAGGGGAAAAGGCCAGGGAATATTCGCGAGCCCTTATAGGTCTTAAGGTGAACGCACAAGGATTGTCTCGACGGGGCGGACTGCCGAGACGATTGTCCGTAGGTTTAAAACCCAAGGACACGCATTTTTGACTTTTACTGAGTACTGGTGAATTATCGCTTGCTTTAACGGTGAAGGAAAACATGGTGAGAAAACCTGCATACCTGAGAAGTTCTCTATAAGAATTTTTAGGGCATGTAAGTCTGCCATTACGCATAAGGCCAGCGTTGTGGACTAAGGCCCAATCCTTTTCAGTAGTAGAGCCCGTGTCCAGCACTTAGACAGTATATATAATACAGGGCTGATATTATTATTATATTATATCATAGTAAGAAGTGTGGTGAATTGAGTCAGTAGAAAAACAATATTTTGTATTTGGTTCAAGGACTCTTGTTTTCGCTTAATGCTTGGAGGTCTAAATGATATAGGTATATTTTCCGAAAATATTTGGAAAATATTTATATTAACTAGGAACCGAACAAATATTGACGAATATATGTGAAGTTATTGTAACACTTTTCATAAAGACAAAATCGTAATAAAAAAATAGATAAAATATAAACTATCAAGTAAAAATGCCACTTAATATAATATAAAACATTTTTTTCCTACAAACCTTTCTTCCTCAATGTTTTACCTTAGCTATTAATATTTTTAATAAAAACATTTACCGGGACGAGGCAACAAGTTAAACTCAGAAATTTAATTGGATCTTAGTTAGGGTTGATGGTTAATTGCATTTTCTACGTTGCACCCAACTATACCACTATATCCTTGACACCGAACTATACCACGGAGCAAGAATAACCATAAACACTGATCGGATGCGATAACGTCGCTGAAAATAACAGAATAGCTTAATATTAAATATTTATGTTGTTGAACAAAATGTTAATGTAACAAATTACGTAGCATGCAGTATGTTTTGTAAGTGAGTCTGTAGCAGCACCTCACAAGTCATAATAAGATCTTATCTCTCAGGATGGCGAGCGCAGTGGAATACCAAACAAAACTTTATAATTCAAGTTGTTACATGGTGTTTCTACTCACCATCAGGCGAACGGCAACCTCATCTTTCAACCTCATCATTCAAACCAATAAAAAAAATAATGAATTCAATGAAAACACCAAGTTGTTAGTCCAATGAAGCGCCACGACTCTCCATAAGCATTAATAACAATATCAAGAAGTTTGAAGGATCAGCATGAGATATAGAGAGATGGGAGATAAATTACGCGTGTCATCCTGAGGCGCAAGGTGAGTTCATAATGCTTAGTAATAATACTGGCATAGTATAATTGAATTGGTAAACAACAATGTTTGTACTCTGCTGCTTTGTAGCAGAAATTAACAATGTTTGCTTACCCACATAGTTTCACGCGTACGATCTACCGTCGAGTTGTGGTAAATTGATACTCTAATAGGGCATGAAATTTGAAAATTTTTTTTTTTTTGGTAGCCGAATTAGGGTCGTAGCAGTAGAATTTTGATTAGTTGATTCGTGAAATAGCTTCTGCATGTTTGAATATTGAAATTGCACGTGAATCAAACTGAAAGTTTATAGCTTGGATTTTATTAAAAACTATTTTATTATATTTTTAATTTACTAGTGTAATTTATCCAGCATTAATAATAAATTAAAACCGATATATCCAAAAAAACACAACTAAAAATGTTCACTTTATTCATGTAAGATACATTAAGTAAGAAAGAGCTCGCAAAAATGTAGATATTCTAATGGGGCTTAAGATGTTAATAGCATACATTAAAGTGAAACGTTACACTACTTATAAAACACTAATTACCACGAGTCCTTGCTTAGGAAAAAGCTTACAGATTTCTTCAAATACTCTGCTCGAAATAAAATACTGGTACATCTACAACAGTGGCGGAAGGTGAAATTTTCGAAAGGGAACCCGACACAATATATATATAGGTACTTATATGCATAAATGTGGTCTACAATTCGTTCTAATAATAATTAGATTCTACATAAAAGGAAGCCGATAGGAATCGGGTTACATGGACCATTCGCCACTAATCTACAATTAAGGTACAAATATTATTTCCAAAGAATATTGTGCATTAAAATAGCTGTAATGTTACGTTCAGGTTGATGTTATACGGCCTTCCTTTACCAAATTTTTAGCCCACTAAATGAGTTAACGTAAATTTATTATTATATAGCACGTAGCATATTCGTAGACATTGCGTAGCCAACACGTAGAGCGTTGTAGCGGTTCAGTAGAGCGTTACGTGATAAATATACTAACGTATTACGTTGAGTATAGTTTATATTCCTCTCGCTATTCTAATTTAATATATAATATACTTAACTCCATACACAATAAGGGTCGGAGTTGAAGATCAAATCAATAAATAACTCGAATTGAATAGTTTGTATTCTACGACTTCTTACATGCGATAGTAAGTAATTGGAATTGTTTTTGGCTTGAGAACTTTTAACAAGTTAATATCAGTTTGTTGATAGTACGGGAAAGTTCTCGGCAGGTGATCGACGAGAAACGAAGGACGGATAAAAAAGCTCTAACACAAGGTGGAAATTAAATGTAGAGATAAAAATAAGTAACAAAGGTTATGGGTATTCATCTTTAGATATGTTCTCGTAATTGAGTTTTGGAAAACATTCGGTTCCAATATATTGAGACAAGAGTTTTAATTCAATGTTTATCTTTATGCATGGCTCGCCCTTCGCCTTTACGTTTCATAGCCTGACCAAATTGTGAGCGTAGTTTGTCAAAAATTGTTCAAACCACATTTTCTGTAAGACTGAACATCAGCATGCGGAACATTTGCTTACGTCCTTGCATTCAAAGTAAACCAACAAGTTCGCAAACTGCACCGAGTTACTGTGTGTAACGAACCGTCACCTTTTTCGTCATGTTTACAGGTGTTGTATGAAATAGTTTAAACTTCTGAAGTAGTTTCGAGCTATCGTTAAACGTGTCTACAACGCTGCAAAGTTTCATGAATGTTTTAATACAACCTCTTAATTGAATAAGAATACTGCATGCTGCGAGAAACCTATACGATAAAACAGTACGATTTAAACCGTATCGATAAATCGCATTGATAAATCGTAACGCGTTTGTGAAATAAAAAAAATGAGTTCTGAATAATTTCTGATTTGTACGAGCTTTATCGGATTGAACCGTTGGGAGTTTGGACGTATCGTAATCCTGTACTAATGAGATTTTACTTAAAACTATTAGTGTAAGCCGTTGTTAAATACAAAATCGTACTTTAACTTCACACAACACACGTGTTTACGTTGGCACATGTAGACCTTTTACGCAGTATCATTTCAGGGCAGCCTAAGAGTTTTAACCTGTTCCCGGATTTATCCCGAGGGGGTTTTACAGTCACCAAATGTGCTAGGTAGAACTTCGTGTCGTCAGGTAAAATCTAGGTCAAAATGGAAGGCGGGATAGCTTTTTAGGGCGTGACTTGGAATCTGCGGTAACATAGAGGTTGAATTAGTTTATTTGTCATACATAGCATCACGCCTATTTTGCTGTTAAGGGATATTCAGAGATGTAGCACACCGATATTTTGTTACGTTAGGTGTCATGTTTTAGGGGGTGAGTCTAATGGATCTCTGAGCAGAGAAACGCTATATGCCAGACCCGGTACTCAAACCCGAGGCCTCAGCGCGATGGAAACTCTATTTCCGATATCCTTACATCAATAAAAAATAACACTGTACACATCTCTAGAATAATAAAAAAAAACAAAAATATTCACAATCCAAAGACCAATTTGAACATGGGTGCGATATGCCACAGTATTTATTTTAGTGCGGTAACGCGTATGGTTGTCAGCGTGATACGGGTGTAATTGCTGATACAGAGGCGTGGTACGCAAACCTAACCACAATCAATTACGAGTGTTCGATAAGCAATTGGCAACCCTAAAACATTGTTAGTATTAAAAAATAAATTATAAAACAAAGTCACCTTTTGTATGTTATCGATTTTCTCAAAATCTACTGGACCGATTTTTATGAAATTTGGTATGGAGATAGTTTAAGACCTTGGGAAGGTTATAGGCTATTTTTTATCCCAGGAAAATATATAGCGGGACTTTTATCCCGGAAAATTCCTTCACGCAGGCGAACCCGCGAGCAAAGCTAGTTAAAAAATATTTATATCAGGTATATTATTATAAAACGCTAGGCGTTTTTGTGAGAAATAATTTGTCGTATTATATTTGCGGGTTCACACGCGTGTAGCTGTTAACAGGTTTAATTTTTCTTTTTTAAGGATTGATTTTTATAACAATCGGTGTTTATTAAATTAAGTTTCTGACATTGACTTTAGTAAATTAGGTAACTCAATGTATATTCTATTTCCATACTTTCCAAAGGACTGCTTTGATACAACCAATAATCTCGCAAAACGTACACCGATCAGCTACGTGTCATATATTACGTGAAGACAAATCTTTGTACCCCATTTTAAGCAAATTGCGCACGCAGAGTGTGAGATTTGTCATGATTAAAGCTCATATACAGGAGTTAAATAAAATACGGTCGAATTTCGAACATTGGATGACCACCACTAAATAGACAAATGTTTTGCAGGTGAAATATAACTTCAACAGCTGTACATCTCTACTACTAAATACAGTCAGACCGTTATTTCGTAACATCTCGCCTGTTTTGTCTTAGCTATACAACAAGCAACGCGACCGTATCCGCATCGCGTGTTTTAATTAACAAATGACTTAATTTTGCCGGCAAAGATACTCTCATTATGAGCAAATTAATTATATTCAGTAATTAATTACACATACGAAGATAAGACAAAGGGTCGCGGTAATCAAGGACAGCGCTCTGATGGCGATGTAGGGCGTTATGAAAAACTAATTTAACTCTGCGGTAAAAAGTTTCTCGCCCGTGTCTGAGTGAGAGCCGGGCGGGAGGGGCGGTGCTAGTAGTAGCGGGGGGGGGGGGTGTAGACGCCTCTCGGTTCATTACGTTATGAATGGCTTTCGTGTCTTACGTAATTCTGTTGTTTGCTCATTCCACCACTCTGGATGCTATACAAATTTGTATTTTGGAGTTTTGTCTCGGAAATTGCAGAATTTTTTTATTATTCCATCTCCTAATTCGGCTTTGTGTCTTTTTTATGAGTTCCTAAGTTGATATTCACACCCACTTGTTCGTGATGTACGTTTACTGCTCGAGCTGTAGTTACGTAAATCGGGAATTAATTATAGTTATTTAAGTAATTAACTCGGCTATTTGAACACGTAGAGCTTCGTTGTTGCGTGTTTAATACCACATTATAAAATATTCAAACTGGGTTATACCTGTTTGTTAATTATTCTAAAGTCTAAACACATATTAAGCTTACATTTTACCGTGATCCAATCAAATTATATACAATGTTGTTCATATGGGATTATCGCCAGGTTTTATGTAATAGATGCAAAGTTTGCATTTGTTGACCAAAGGCCAGGTGGACATAGGTTCTAGGTAAGTGGGTAGATAGGAAAAAGTGTGAGACCTAGTAACTACCTTGAAAGTTTATTGTATGAAAAAAGGCTCACAAATATGTAAAGCACTTGCTTAATGCCACGATATGACTGCCTGCCGATAAACATTAAGTAATATAATTTATTTATTTAAAAAAATTATTGTACACCATAAATATTAAAGAAAATATAAATATACACAAATGTCGGTCTTATTGCTCGAGGCAATCTCTACCAGACAACCATTGGATGGATTGGATATTATCTTCAAATATACAAAGGCCTACAGGTTGCTTAACTGCATTAATTATCGAGAATCTAAATTTGAAGTTAAGCTAGGAATTCCATTGACTCTAATGTCCATCACAACGAAACACAAGCGAAATTCACTACTGTTCATTGACAACATATCATCATCATCAGCCGCAGGATGTCTACTGCTGAACATGGACCAAAGATTTCTAGATCGACCTGTTGTAAGCGGCCCGCATTGAGCGACCTCCTGTGACTTTTATGAGGTCATCTGTCCATCTATAATTGACGGCATATACAATGCTGAAATTCTTTTATCATTTTACCACCATAAGTTTAATAAACACCATCTACGAAATAGCATCCGATCCGCATCGGACCGATCAATAACTAGCCCAAGAAAAGTTTCATTGAAGCCGTTCTGCCGACTTGCACGTACTGAAACGCAATAAAATCTTGTTTTACAACATGCATTGCTTTCAAATTAGGAGTTCTGAACGGCAGACTACCGTGAATTTAAAAGTAATTCCATTATAAGTTTCCAACATTTTCCAGCCGCAAATAATGCCTCAACTTTCGGCTGATACACTAATACGATTGGAGTGTTGAAACCACGTTGAAAACTCTCTGTTGTAAACAACGCTTATACAGTGGTGTATGAATGTAGAGAATCATATTACGCTGGCTTGTCACTCAAGCGGACGTTATTAAGTTGTTTATTGTGAAATGAATTTTATGTGGAGACTTAATTCCCTTTTAATCAGATAGCTGGTGTGCGCGCGAATTAGTGGATAATTTAATGACGTCACTCGGAAACGTGGCTGGAACGTTTGAGTTTGCTTTGATTTTCCGATTAGCAGATCTATTTAACTTGCTTTAGGATGGAGATTGCAAATTAAAGCTTTCGCTTATGTCTGTATGGGTAGGCAGTGCAGCAGTATAAAGTGACAGGGTTCGACTAATTGTTTTTTCCGTTAATAAATTTACTTAGGATATTATTAACCGCCTTAGATAAAACAGTTAAATATGTACGCCTAACATTTATGAAATATCGATTATGCTTTTAAGATTATTTTGTGAAATCAAACATATATTATATTACTATCATGTAACGTTTGTTTTGGTCTCCTTTTATCTCAAACAACGTTCTATTTCAGAGCATCGCATTGAATGCCAACTAATAAATCACTCGGTTTTTGCTGCGATCTATATTCTTTGAAGGCTGACGATACGAGAAAGTTAGAATAGATAAGATGTATACTAAAACTAGAGAAGACGGTGATATACAAAGCAGGATTGGCGCATTCGAAACACGTGCCATCTAACGAAATTAGTAAGAAGTTGGTATAGGCCGAGAAAAATCACGTGAGAGAAAATTTTTTTAATACACGGAAAAATATATCGAATGTTAAGTGCGGTGGAGTCCAAATTAATTATAATCGATAACATGAAATGGTTCCTGCCATATCGTTGTCTCACTATTACAAGTCTATCTTATATATGATGAATTGAATTATATATATTACATGATTTTAAATGTTTTTCCGAAAAGTTTTTAATAATCCCGAATGATAAATAAAGGGGAGCCATGAATTATTGTCTTTTCTAATACTTACCAACATGAAAATTGTAATTTTGCAACTTAAGGTTATAGCTTAAGGTCCAAATTTCGTCGTATTAAATTTTAAAGGCCGAAATATCCATGCATATTAATTATTTTTACGTTTTTCTTTCAACTGCGAGAACTAATCACTAACTAGACGTGAATTTAAATTCTTTACTTGTCAATACTTGTTTAGTTACCCAGATTAAAGGTGAAACAAAATGTATGAAAAATGGACCTTAAGCTATAACCTTAAATAAAAATTAACATGGGACCTTGTATTCGTGAGCCAACGACATTTCATTTCGTAACGGATCTCGGCAAACAGTACACTAGATGCGCCTCTGCCTAACTCCCACAAAGGCCTCTGTCATCTTATTCTTACTAATATGATAAATACGAAAATTTGTGAATGTTTTTGGATGTTTGTTAAAAGTAAACGCAGCTCCTGCTGAACTTATGTGGATGAAATTTGATAAGCAGATAGACCACAAGGATTAACATATAGGCTACTTTATATTCCGGCAATTTGCTTTTGTGGGAAATATTTGAATTTTGATGTGATTTATTATTAAACTGTTCAGACGTCGTTCAGATTGCGCCATGGGTCGTGATTAAGGGTTTTTTTGCAAGACTTCACACGCGGGCAAAGCCGCAAGCAACACTTTGTATTTTTATCAAATTAATTTTGGTTAAATTTGAAATTTACTCCACCGCGGCACAAGAGATCCACTCAGACAGCTTGAACGTTGTAGACAAAAGCCATCCAAATATCATATTTGTTCGTCATTAACAAAGCGTACAAGTCGGCAATTTCAGCATTTCACGAATAATTTTAGGCGGTGGATTTATAAAATATTTCATACGCGTTGAGTTCGTGAATTTTTTTGTTAAAGTAAAAAGGATTTGTAATATTAGTAAAATCCTCTTTTAATTCTTTGGTATTTCATAAATTATGTATTAGGGTATTTTGGCCTATTTGGACTTTAATAGACAAAAGTAACTTTAATATTTGAGCGAGCTTAGTTAGTTTTGTAAACGGTGCAATGTCATAAAATAGGTTATTTATTAAATATCACAGATTCCTAAACAAAACTGGGGCCTTGGATTCGAATCTCGCGTGATATAGGGAGTGTGAAGTGAAGTGATATAGGGTTCGTCTACTCCGTAATAGCCCACGGTATAACATTTCTCTCGGTATAGCGATAGGCTTTCTCTCTATTGCAATATGAGAAGGAACACATATGTCGAAAAGTAGGTAGGTTGTACCTCTGCTTACCCTTTCAGGGATAAGCGTGATGTGTTTGTTATTCTAAAAAAGAATATAACCCACAAAATAAGTAAAAACATCGCTTTGAAAGCAATCACTGCATGATAAAGTTACAAAGCTTTACGTAACGTAAACTAAAACTTGGAATGATAATGAGAGGTCGAAAATCATTAATAGGATTATGCTACTAAATTGGATATTGAGCATAAGCCCGGCTAAGTTGCTGGTGGACATAGCAAGTAACCGTAATTAGCAGTAACTAAGGGGATCGGCCGACGTCGGGCTGATTAAAACTGGCTTAACTCGACTCCCTCCACTGGCCAGCCCGGAGCGTAACTACTGTAGGTAATATCTTCCGTTATACGTATGTTTTCTGGCTTGTTATGAAGTTCGATAGCACTAATACCGATTAAATTTATCGATTTGTCTTTGTACGCTTGATCGATTTTACATTTGCTGCAGTCATTGTCATGCTTTAAAAGTTCACTATGTATTAAGTTTGTTTTGCGCAACCCTATTAAGTGAGTCGTGCGTTGTGCAAGCCAGCTTAAAGTCATTTTTTGGTGTGCACACAGGATTAAAAATAGCTTTAAATCCTACATGTTAAATGCGTTAACATGTACGCCAGATAAAAACTCAGCGAAATCAACGATCGCACATCGAGCTCGAGTTATTATTTTCCACGGCGTAAAAATAAATTAAAACGCTCCTCATGGCGGCGTAAACAACGCCAAAGTAGATTTGAGAGCATTGTGCTGAATAATTAAACGACGTGCGCCGGCTTTCGGCAGATCGCTGGCTTATTGACTCCTAACAATTAAAACTTCCCATTCAATTAACAATTACCTTCAACAAGGCATTGGTATTTCATATTAATTATTGAAATAGCTAGTACATTTTTAGCTGGTACTTAGCTGTTCAGTCGTGGTAGGTTGTTTATGCGGTTTTAATAATGGCAGGTGTGAGCAATTACATTCGTCATTAATGCTATTTACAGCTGATGTTGATACGAATTATGTTTTTTTCTTATATTGCCATTACCCATTCCAATGTGAGGTCAGCGCATCATACTTAGTTGAAGTTGCAGAAAGCATTTGACTTAGTTTTTGATCGGTGTCTGCTGTCTCATGTTTCTGAAGGATTCAATTCTAGGTCAATCGGGAAAATTTTTGTGTTTTTTGACTTGGGGATTTGTTATCCCGAGAGATAAGATTGAATATATCTAATGCTCACCACTTATACTGATCACGAAGTTCTTCGAACTAGAACCCTGCTGTGTCTCCTATTACTTTTTAGAGGTGAACATACGAAACACCGACAATCCACATCCTTTTTTCTAAACGTTAAAGACCAAATTTCAGAAGTCACTAGTCATAGAAAGTAATTTGAATCTTATTCGCATTGTATCAACAACTATATTCAAACGTCTGTAATATCTCAGGTTCAAAAACTAGTCGTGTGCCGTATAACTTCGATATCGATTCTGTTTATTAGCTATTTGGTTAATGAAGTCGACTTGACAACTCTCGGTTCATAGATACCTCCGTTTCAATGCTTTAAAGTAGGAAAAGGGGTAGTTAAGTTACCAGATATATAAGCACAGTTGTACACTCCCAGGAATTGAATGTGCGGTGCTGATTAGGGAAGAAGAATTGGGTATAGGGGGAAGCTTTTAACTGGTTTAAATAGAAGGAATGATCGGTTAGGTTAACGGTTAAATTTAAGAGACGATTCACAGTGATGCTAACTACGTATCTAGGCAATAGCTCAAATAATATAAAGGTAAAAAACCTTAGACTTTATAATTTAGCCTTAGCGCGATATTTATTTATTCCTTATAATTATACCTTATTTATCACGTAGCGATATTGGCTCGTAATAGCAATCCATACCTTTACCTTACTTCAAGATAATGAAGGAACTAGTTAGAAATTCAAATCCTATAGTAGAGCGTTATTTAAATGACAGGCCAGCTTCGTCTGCGACTGTGAAGTTGCAATGTTTCTTGACGGCCATTATATTCGACTGTACTTAGTATGGCATACAACAACTTAGCATGTTTTGTAAGTTGCAGTTATTAAAATGAAAAAAGAGTTTCACTGTGCAGATTTCTAGATTCAAATCGAACTTATAGGGTGCACTTTATTTTTTTTACTAAAAGTCATGATCTCTGGACAACCTTTGGAAATACACCATTAGGTACCTACTTAATACGCCTTCGATAGATATTTAGGTAATATTATCACGTGTACATGATTCATGATAACAAGTCTGTTTCTCAGCTTTATTTATCTGACAGCCAATTAGATTCAAGTTGTATCTCAATATTAGCCAATCCCAACAGCCCTATGTCTACGCACTCCGAGGGTTGCCATGCCGTCAGCACTGAGAAATAGACTTGTTATCACAGCAACGGTCCGTCCTTAGTTAAATAACGTCGACGAATGAGGGGGTTAGTGTTTAATTTTTTTTATGCAATCAGCTTTGTATGTCATGACATACAAAGCTGATTGCGTATCATGATATTATATGTACTAGCTTGATAATTATTCCATTAAATTAAATGCTTACCTATAGTACAGCAAGGAGACCAGGGCATGCAGCAGCAAGTTGACTAGATGGTAGCCCGCTGGCTGCAGACCGTGTACAGCGTAGTTCCATCGAAACGTGAGCACCGTCAACGGACGGTATGATTTGTGGGATTGTTCCTGTAACAAACAATTTTTTTTATAACATTACATTTTAATTGCTTTGAATGGCGAGACGAGCTTGCCGTTTGCCTGATGGTAAGCGATACGACCGCCTATAAACATCAGAAACACCATCAAGCACGTTGAATTACATACTATTGTTTGATATTCTACTGCGCTCGTCATCCTGAGACATGAGGTGTTAAATCTTATTATGTCCTGTAGTTACTGGTTACAATGTCCTTCAAACCGGAACACAACAATGACTACACATTGCTGCTTGATAACAGATATAAACATTGCGCTGACACCTACCCAGGCGGAATCTCACATATGACAGACCTTTTTTTTTTTTTTTTTTTTTTTTTGGTTTCGCGGAGAAAGTCCCTTATTACTACCACCCAGCCTTCGTGGGGGGCGACTGAGCGGTTATGCTGGGGTAACCGTGCCTTACGGCCCGGCGTTGAGCCGCCGGATTTGATGACGACCTTCGGGCGACCGCCGGGCCGAGTCCCTAACCCTATATACAACTTAAACCTATGCACGGCCTACCAGCTAAAACTCCGCGGTGGCCCTCTTCGGCGCATTAGGGACGGCTGCGGGCTTCCTCTGACGTTAAAGTGTCTAGTCTGCGACCGCAGCCGCCCCTGCGCGGTGCCGCCTTGCGGCCCGTCTCCTATGGGGGCTCAGAAGCCCCGCGCACCGAAGGACGCCCTCGGCGTCTACGGCAGCGTGAGGCCAACTACACACACTGCCGTCCAACCCGGGGTTAACCGACAAATGTGCAAAGATGCACAGAAATGCACTAGGGCGGACAGCCCCTGCTGCCCGCCGACAACCCCCTTCGTGGCCCCTATTAGTCGCCTCTTACGACAGGCAGGGGATACCGTGGTGGAATTCTCCAAACGCCCCCATTCCACAGGGCGGGAGACGCCGGTCAGTCGTCCACCCGGCGCCTCCTTCGTCTCCTCTGACGGCGGGAGGGATCGGCCCGTTCCCGATCCCTCTCGGCACTCTCCTTCTGCGAGAGGACCACCTCGCAGAAGTGGGCCACCGCACGCCAGGCCTCCCGACTGCCGACCATGGAAGCGACCACGGCCGGCAGTGAGAGATCTCCTCCGACGACTGAAACGAGAGCGCTGCCAGTAAACGGCTTGTTAGCCGGATAACTGTCGGTTTATACTAACACACTGGACTGTTTGGTGAGGGCTTTAGGTGCTCGCGACCCTTGAAATCAAGCGACCATGCTGAGGGCAACCCACTAACAGGTTACGAACCTCCGCTCAGGAAGGTCATTGAGAGAGGATGAGACATCAATGATGAGGACATTAGCGATTAGAACAAACAATAATCGAGACTAATTGAAAATCCAAAATTCCCTTTTTAAAAGTTTTTTAGAACAGTAATTCATGGAGCGTGGGGTTCGTTGGTCTGTCGATATGACATTTTAAATCCATGTTGAAATATTTTTAATTTATTAATCAATAAGGGATGTTTTTTTATTAATGCTTTCAGCGTTATATTATGATTTAAGAATTATACGAATTTCTGAAACATGACTTAGAAACAAGTTTTTCTGCTTGATTATTTGATATGTAATAACTAAGTTGTTCATAGATTCGCTTTCAGGCTATCCATATATTACTGATTACCCAACTCCTTAGGTTAAAGTTAGTATCTTAAACAATCTAACCACTATATAAATTACTTTGTGTTTAACGAAGTATTTGGGCGTAAACAAACTAAGTCTGAAGACTTAACGGGTTAATTATTAAAGCACTAACAACACAGGTGTTAGTTTACGATGGCCGACTATACTTAACATTTGAAACACGATACTATTTCTTATATATAAACTTTATACCGCTTCGGATTAGCGTGGAATAATACTAAATGTAGTATGTGATTAATTGATTGTCGTCTACTTTGAACTTATTACTTTTATAATTATTAAATGCTATATTTGATGATGACGTAATTTTTTTCTGTACAAATAACTTCCTACTAAAGAGGTTTTAAGAAATAATTTGTATTAAAGAAGTAAAATAATAATGTCGTTTATTGCTAACACTATTTAATATTAGCTTGTGCTCGCGGCTTCGCCCCCGTGAAGAAGTTTTCCGGTAGAAAACGCTCTATATATTTTTCCGGGATATAAAGTAGTTTATTACCTTCCCAGGGTCTTAAACTATCTCCATACCAAATTCATTAAAATCCGTTCAGTACATTTTGAGTACATTTTGAGAAAATCGATTTCATACATAAAGACAGAAAAGGAGACTTTGTTTTATAATATGTATAGATTCCTATAAATAAACTACTTTTCGGAGTTCCAGTTACCCATGTTAAGTTGAACTTACTTATACAACAAAAATGCCTTAGTATAATAAAGGAATACCGGCCCTTCCATTATATATTGTATGAAATATCGTTTACTTAAAATGATATATCTTTTTTCATTTGGGTGGAATACAGTTATCAACAAATTATAACGAAACGAACACAATACATAAGCCAATTACGAGCTACCGCAGAAAATGATGTGGGTTGAGACATGAATGACGTCCAAAAGTTGAATATAACAGTATCAAGTTATTTCGGAAAGCCATAAAGCCAGTGAGGTAAAAAGTACACGTAAGTAAACTACCAGGCCATTTACCATTATAATAGGTTAGAATCTTTGCAGTGAAATGTGCGAGAATGGGGAACAGAGTGGCAATCCATAGTCTATTTATTTATTTATTTATTTAAGGACCTCCAACAAAGGATACACGGCATATAATAAATACAATGTCGTAATATTGGTAAAATTAACAATGTGACGTGCATCTTCAATTATAGGAGACCATAGCATGCAAATTTATATATTAGTACAGCGGCAAAAATAATAATATTTGTTACTAATATTATTTAAGTATATAAGTAGAAACTTAAAGCAGACAAAAGGGATAAAATATAATAAGAAGTGACAGAACATAACAACATCTTATGTTATAATGGTGGTGAATGTGATTAATTATAATTATTAATTGTGAATACGTAATAATAGTCTATCCACCACTTTGGGAAAAGTGGTGAAACTATGCGTATATGTGACGTTCGTTCTTTATGTAAGTGCCAAAGAATGCTAATGCAGAGTTTATTCGATCTCAACTCAGTGGTTGCCCGACGTTTTGTGTCACAATGGCAGACTTAATACTGGGTCATGAGCCAATCATAGCTAACACCTACCCTTAAAAGGCTTATTAGGCAATAGTTATCATAATTGCACTTACCCGTGAAAACAAAAGGGACTACAACATTGAAACTTCTTTCTCCGAACCCGTTGTTTTAGATATTAAATTGGGACCTTTATTTCTCGTAGATAATTTCATCGAGGCGCACCAAAAATATATAAAGAACCGAATTCCGAATTTAATCCTTCACCTAAATGCAAATAAAACCTCGTTTATACCCGCTTACAACCGCCATCAAATTTGATACAATCAGTCATAATAGCAGATTATTCAGTGCCAAACAGCGTTTGCGGTGGGGCTATACGGGCACAAATTAGATTTAGCATGTGCGGTTAACCGAGCGCACTAAATGTAATGAAAATTTATTAATAGGGTACTTGACTGTGTCAAAATAAATCACGTGGTTCCTAGTTGCGAGCCGCGTCCGGAGTGGAATTATGCTCGCAACAGAATGGACTAAACTTACTGTGATATTGGGGGCTTGGGTGTTTTGCGAATTTTGGGAATAATTTTGGCATAAGAGTAGGTTCTCGTAGAGGAAGGAAGGTAATTGTATACATAAGTTTAGAGCTCAAGATGTTCTTATCACACCAATGTAGAGTAGTTGCATCGTTTTTAAGGATTTTGTTTATATTTTTTTTATCAGCGGCCAAAACGTGTTATCGTTTCCGCCACTGGAGGGTTGAGTACAAAATATTCAAGTATAAATTGACAAATACACAAATGAACTATAGACTCCAAAAATGCGGTTGTCTCATAAAAATGATTCATAACGCGCGAAATTAGCAAGCCGGGGCGCACGGCCGCTCCTTCTTTAAATGAAATTCCACGTCAAGCTAGGTGGTAGGTAGTGGCGTAATGGCTCCCCATATATCACAGACAACAATACGGCGGCACTAATAAATATCAGTTGTCACAACTTCCCAAATGCCATTAAACCGTTGTAACGTAGGCGCGAGAAGGTGATTTTTCAAATGTTCCAGTTTAATCATCGCTTTGGTTACGTTCGCTATGTTTATGTATTGAGTTTGAAAGGTTCCGATTTGTTATGTGTATTGCTTCGGCGTGTATAGAAATTAAAAAGTGGAATAGTATAATATCATTTCATTCTAAGTTACGGAGATTTTTGGTACAAGCACGGCATAGTGAACCGACTGCCCCTAATGGTAAGTGGACTGGGGTCCAGATAAAGTGGCGACTGTTGAGAGATGATGTGTCTCGTCAGCCGACTCAACTATACCAGTCTAATTAAAACCAAATACACATGACGTCAAGCAATTCTACTGAATAAAATATTGAATACTAAGTAATAATCTTTATTTACGTAGTAATTATCTTTTGTGTTCTACATACACTGAAAAAAGAAATCTAGGTATAAGTCTGAAATATTAACCAAAAAACGTACTTAAACGAAGCATATCTTTTTGTACAGAACGACCGTATTTTTCATTAAGAGGCTACTTAATAATACATAACGATCCTTGACATTCATTGCTAAGGTTATAGGTATTAATATTTATTAATAATTAATGTTTACAACATTGAAGATGCACCAATTGAAAATAATGGTTGTTGAATTATACACCTTTGGTTATCAATAAGTTCATAGCATCTGTATGAAGCCTAAAATAGCTCAGACAATCAATATAAAACACCTTCAAAATAGTACATCCAAATTCTACCCTCAAAACATGTACATCAGGTGAACATAATGAATCTTCGTCAAGGCAAATTACATTAAGCGTTGAAATAAATTCACCACCCGCGACCCTCGTTTGCACCCGCATCCATCCATCAGCGCGGAATAAATTGATGGTATATAATAAATAATAGACAACTTGGCCGAAGCGACTTTGTCACTGTTGATACTGATTAAATTAACGAAGGGGTAAGCTGTAAGCTTTGCGACACTAACTCCCATTACGTTGTAAATAAGGTTATTTTTATAAATTTTTGTAATAGCAGTAATTAGCTAGAACAAGTTTTTTTTTTAAATGTCAATTCAAGTTTTCGCATATACTTTTCATACTTACAAATGGTACTTTGACCAACAGGCCGTCATGATTGAGTCATCTCTCGTCAGTGGGCATTCTTTTTGGACCCCCACCTCTACTCTTACCATCAGGTGTAGTGGGTTCAATTTCCCGTGCCAGTAACAAATGAGAAATATGGTTAAGTCTACTAGACACTTCATATTTTAGAAGCAATTACCCGCGAAACTAATATTACATTTAAAAACGTACTTTAAAAATTTACTATCCCATTTTAAAGAACAAAGTTCATTGAATTCGTCTACCTTGGCAAAGCTGAGTCCTTTATTCCCTATTCCAATAATTATAGAGAATTGTCTACGAGCAGTCCAGACTTATTTGAGCAATGCAGATAAAAGTTTTACTATCTAGTTGCCTAATGGAATATTTGTCTTAAATATTTGTCTACTCCTCTGCCAATTTTCTCAGAATTATACTGGATAAGAAAATGAATCAAAGGTCTAAATAATTTAGATTTTTTATTGATTCTTAGAAAGATATTAATAGTGAAGATTGGAAGAATGAATTGAATATGATTTCGACTGAATTGTTCTGAGTAGTTACTGAGATTTCAGTATTTTTTCTATTATAATATTGAAAATTAGTTTAACATGAATTGTATTCATTTGTCATATAAGAATACAGAAAACGAAGTTTTATTCACGGCTGAGGCCATGTTACGTTATTTCTCTATATAAAAGTCCATGATTTAGTTTATCCTTGTATCAAACACAGAAAGTCGTCCAGTGATTTCTGCGTTTACTTCTAAGTTTTAACACATACTCACATCTTCAAAAACTTTCGCATATATAATTATAACTATTTAATATTGCTCAAAGAAACAGACGCTATAAGGCAATCATATCTAAGCGACATTCAGGAATCTTTTATGAGCGATTTGAAAATTTGATTAAAAAAAAGAAAAACATAACACGTAAACAATTTACTCTATAACAATACAGTCTCATAATATAAAATTGCCCTACAACTACAAAAGTATATCCAATAAAGGAGAAAACTCTGGCGATTCCAAATATAAATCTCATTATATCTCATATCTCATTTTCCGTATGTTTGTCGCTTAGACATGATTGCTTTTCAAGGATCGAAACACATTCTATCTACGAGCAAATAAGTTAAACACAGCAAACGTTTGTTACAGCAACGTTATCAATTAACGAAGCGCGGGGCAACTAGAAACCGACACTATGGAGTAACTTCGAATTCGACAAACGGTAGAGATGAGAGGCAGACGTTTGCTTTTAATAGATCGATTTGTCCTCGGCTAAAGGTGCATGCTCTTTGTGTTCGACTCTGACCGAATCTAGGGAACGGACTGGCCGACCGAATCAACACTGCTTTGCTAACAGTCGATAGTAGGTAAGGAAACATCGTAAAAGTGAGGATTAAACTGTGTAGAAAACAATGTTGGTTACGCCAACTCTATATTAGTGAGTAATTAGTCGGGTGTACCATCCGTTATAGCAGCAATAGGCGCAACATATTATATAGCTTTTGAATTAAATAAAAAAATTAATCTCTTATGGCCTGTTTCAAAAGTTTAAACAGGTAATGTAGATAGTACCGATTTTATTACTATTTATTTGGGAGCATATATTAGAGTGTGATTTTTTGTATTTGGTCGATTTTTACATTTATGTGACGAATGGCATGTACTCGGTGTGAAACAGGCCTTACCAGTCGTTAAAAGGCCACTTAATGCAGAACAAAATAAACTCAAATAGGCCTTCTAAGTTGAATCAAAAAACAATACCAACAATCACTGCCGTGGTTAAATTTCATATTGTGAAAACTATTATAAGAAATGCATGCAACACTCACTTTAAAGCATTCCAATAAAAGGTTATTAAATAGCTACTTTATTCCACACTTGCTTTTGTAGCGGCGTGTACACAAAAGCGAGTTCTACTCTTTTTATTTTGCAAGGGGAAAGAAAACGTCTAAAGAACTACCCGCGGCCAAAGAGTTGAGGCGGAAAAAACCGCCCTTAGCTAAAGGTCGTCTTTGCGTAATCCCGACTCGAAACAACCACCCTATTGCATAGAAAAAAGCAATTTAGATCCCGTATAATGTCGGCCCTGAAGGTAGAGTGTAATAATATTGTACGAAACAATTATGAAGACAAATAGCCGTGAGTTTATTAATGTATCGAGAAGTTCGCGCGAGTGAGTAAATAATTTATTATTGCGCAAAATACGACGTTTCGGCGGATGGGCCAAGTTTCTTAACGTTAGATAACAGTTTGGATTTGAATAATGTTCAATTCGCTTTTGTCAATAAATTTACGGGCCCCGAGGTTGTTATAACTTTGCCAAGTTTGTTGCTTGGTTATTTTACATGACGGTGTATTTTTAGTAATCTATTATGTGCTGTAGATTACATGGACTGTGATTTGTTAGGTTTAAGGATCGAAGTTGTTAAATTGATACATGTAAACCTTTTTTTTTGGTTACGCAGAGAAATTTCCTTATTACTACCATCCAGCAAGTTCGATACAAGCCAGCGTTTCCAGAGATCATTATTTTTCCAACAGGAAAGGAGACTTCAGAATCGGATGTCTAATATTTTTTATTATTATATAAACTACATGGATAAATGGCATGGAAATTAATCACTAAAATCGTTAGACTGATGAACAGTGTACCTTACCGGTGTGATTTACGAAACCTCTGACTCATTATTCAAGTGTTGAAGTCTTACCATCAGGTGATTTAGTTCCTCGTATGCTATCCTTCTGCTATTAGTCACACTGCGCCACTTCGTTAATTGATGAAGATGATACAATATTATTGATGAGTATTTATTTATTTTCTTGCCGATGTAAAGGGTAAAAGTTTCCGATAGGGCACCCGATAACATATCCATTAGTCCGGTCAGCAAATCGTTCTAATGATAATTAGATTTTACTTGAATTACAGCTAAACAGTGAGCATATATTTTAAAGAGAAACATCAGTAATATGCAATTTTATAAAGATTTCAATTATATTGCTACATATCATACATCACAGGTTTCATACGAAACCAGTCTTGCCTGAATTGATAAATATGCTTAACTACATTTATAAGTTATATGTGATAAGTTTTGTACAGTGAAATGGAATATTTAATACTACTAAATATATTAGCCTCTCGCATCCCTGGCAGCTTTTATAAAACTATAAGTTACAATTTTGTTTTGGATTGCATTACGAAACGGAAGCCAGCAGGAATCTTATATGCTTAGCCTCTGATTCCTTGTTACTTTCAAAACATTGCACGCTATAACGATCAAGCACGCACTACAAACAGCACTAAGGAAAATGATCGTGACATGAATGCTCTCTCTCGTAACATTATAATATCTTAGGTGTCAAAAGGTTGGGTCACGTAATGATGTGTCAGTTTTCCGCTGGTGTCTGCGAGCCGACTGACTCCACGAAAATTGGGTTCCTTTATTGATAACAAGAGGAAAATGTCAAAGGATTGTGTTTTCGAGAGGTCCGTTCGAAATGTATTGGATGACGTCAGATTGGCAGGGTATTGTCTCAGTATGAATTGGTGCAAAATATCAGAATACATTTGTGATCTATGTTATTTATGCTAGGAAAAAATACTCTAAGAAAATTGGTATAAAAAAGTATTCTCTGATTACATTTAGATTAATATCAGTCGTGCTGTATTATTATAGAAAGGGGTTTTGATTGAGATAATTATATATTTATGTCAACATTCGCGTACACTAACCTATATGCATTAGAAGGTAGGTATGGCTTATTAATAAATTAAATACCAAGACAACGTCAAGTCCTTATTGTTTTTTGCTAAAGCAATAGATTAGTTACTAGTAAATTAGTATTATACAGTGATTAGTAATTATAAAGTTTGTGAATGAGATTGTCATACTGTAAAATATTGAGATTTTAACATAATATAATGTGTTTATACCAAAGACATTAAAAAGTAATAATCTTAGAACTCTTTGGTAGATACAAATAGTACTTGCTTTTCCAATGATATCTTGAATGTCTTTGTCGGGCCTTTGTCGATTTTTATTACAACAAAATTGTATTCTGTATTTATTTTATTATATTTGGAATTTTAATATTTTTATACATTCATAATATTCTTATTCTGAATTTATGTATAGTGTTTTCGATTATTTTGTTATGCCATTGCTTTTACCGCTCAACAGTCATAGATAATATTAGACCCATAAAAATTAAGGGTAACTTTTTCTTACTTTCAACTTTGACATTGGCAAAATCATCGTCTGCCAACGATGGAGCCACAATCTAAAAATTGAAGTGAATTGAATTGCCTCTATTGTAAGAGACATTTGAAAAGCGAATACAAACATGATATTTGTTTAAATATTGAGTTATATAGTTCTGAAGATGGAGATTAACCTAAGGCGATAGAAACAAGAACCATAGCCATATACTAACAAGTTCTTTCATTTAACATTTACAGAAGACTCGACGCACTCGTTAACCTCTCCAGCGATCGCAGCTAATATAAAAAGAATTTTTTATTCAAACAATTCAAACTCCGACGATACCATATTCGAAACGCACGAAATTCTTAATACAGAAGTAAATAGGAAGCCATATTGCGTCGCTGCGAAGCTCGGCGACCTTACGAAGTACCGTATTGTTCAATTGTAGCTGACACAATGAAACTTTTCATTTCGTCCAAAACATCTGGCCTTGCCAGTTTGGATTTGTAATTATAGACTGAGAATTGTATTAACGTAATAAAGTTTTGTATTCGTTTTGGCTTCAGCCTTTACCGAGTCGACAGCACTCTAGACCGCTTAGAATGCTCTAGGTAACGTAGAAGTGTTTCTAGCTAACCCAAAGGAATCTGCGGGACTTTGCTGCGGTTGTCAGAAGACCGAGGATAATGTTTTTCCTGTGTAAAAACGTTGCTGCTTTCTGAAGGGTTCATATTATAATTGAAGATAGCTGAAGGCACTCTTATGCTTTAAGTATTGAATTTTGTAGTTTGTTATGAGTTTGAATATATAATTACTGCTATAAGTTAAATTGACTTGAAACTTGTGAAACAGGCCCCAATATTCATTATGTCGTTAGTACCAGGCTACAAGTTGCGTAAGAGATGATGAACCGTCGTGCAAGAGACGCAGCTTTTTTCATCAACAACAATTTGTCATTGTCTGGGAATGGTGAAATTAAAAAAGACATTAAAATATTCACTATGCTTAGCGATGAGAGGACTTTTTCGTGAATAAGAATAATAAATTCTCATTTTTAAGACACTTTGATGGATGATGTAAATGAATTCAATTTGTGTATCCATATTATTTATGATAATGTTTAAGATGTGTTGGGATGAGATGCTTTTAC
>NW_023593348.1:0-24052 GCF_014839805.1 Manduca sexta
GACTCTGCCGTGCTCAACCGTAAATTAACCAAGCAAATTCAAACAGGCAGCGACAAGTCACAATAAGTAATTTTTTCTATTTGTTTCAAACAACAAAGTACAAACCTATAAACAGAGGTTTATCACATAGTAACTGTCATAATTTTGAATTAGTTTACGTTTATACAACGAAGAAAAACTACAATAAGTAATTAATATCTCAGCAGATCCCACGAAAACAAAGGACAAATATTTTATTAGTTGTTGACAAGATACTTTCTTATTTAGTCTCTTAGTTTTTTCCTTACTAATACTATATTAATTCGGTGGTATAGTGACAAGAGTGTGCATTCGCAGTCGAGTTTTTTGTCGAGAAATACGTCTCTGCAATGATAATTTTATCATTAATGTGTATCGTGTCCTCAGTATATTGTGATTCAGTTAGTGTTTCTACAAATCAAGGTACACTTATAGGTCGAAAAAATAAAACCGAGAATGGCGTTGAATACAATGAATTCTTACAAATACCATTCGCAAAGCCACCTGTAGGAAATTTAAGATTTAAGGTAAGCTTTTAATGTTTATCTCCGAAGTGTAACCATGGCACCTACTTTTCGCCAAGTTTGTTCTGTCCCATGATGTGATAGGGACGAGCCTATCGCCATATCGGGCATCGGAGTAGAAAACCCAAATATCACTTTGCCCGACCCGGGATTCTGACCCAGGATCTCAGAGCGTTGCCATGCCGCGCATGTAATACAACTACGCCAACGAGGCAGTTTAATATTTATTTATAAGAAAATAATATACCATCTGCCTCGTTAATATTTTACAAGTCAATCTTGCTCGTTCAATAATTTATGTTACAAAATAACTAAACAACACATATACAAAGTTAAAGTTGTTATATTGCAAATAATAAAACTATGTTCGCATTAAAGACTAGAGTGATTTTACTAAGCAGTCACATTATCTATATTTACACCGTTATAACTGTGTTATAGAGCCCACAACCACCAGAATCGTGGAAGGCGAAAGAGATGCCAGAGAAGCCGATGAGAACCATATATGTACCCAATCTGACATCATCACACAACGTACAAAAGGCAGCGAAGATTGCTTGTACCTCAATGTCTTTAGTCCGATTTCAGCAAGCAAAACAAATAGTAAGCCAGTGATAGTTTTCATTCATGGAGGAGGTTACATCTTTGGTAATGGTATTTTGAAAATGAAAATAACCCGACTTATCTACTCTGACGTTATCGTTGTATTCATAAACTATAGGCTTGGAGTCTTTGGATTTTTATCATTAGATATTCCTGAAGCAGCCGGAAACATGGGTTTAAAAGATCAACTAATGGCTTTGAAATGGGTTCAAGAAAATATAGAACATTTTGGAGGTGACAAAGATAATGTTACGATTATGGGATTAAGTGCCGGTTCAGCATCAGTGGAATATCATATACTTTCACCGGTTAGTAAAGGACTTTTCAGCAAAGCAATAATGCAATCTGGATCAGCTCTAAACCATTGGGCTATAAACCACAACATTAAAAATCTAAGTATGACATTAGTAAGAGAACTGGGTTATAAAGCATCTGAAGATAATGACAGAGCAATATACCAGTTTATATTAAATACAAACGCAATAGATTTATTAACGGCCAGTATTAAAGTTACTGATCCACGGAATTTCAATGGACTTTTCTTTGGTTTCGTTCCTTCTATCGAAAAAGATTTTGGGACGGGAGAAACATTTTAAGTGAATATCCTTATAATTTACTCAAAGAAGGAAGATTTCAGAAAGTACCTATAATAAGAGGATTTTGCGAATTCGAGGGCTATATCATGTTAACAGGTTCGTACTGTAAAAAAATCAATTTAGTAATCAACAAAAACTTTACCAGTGTTTGGGAATACAAGTTGCATCCAGAAGACGCAGTTAATTACAACGAAAAATTCAATAATGTATATTATAATGACGTTGAATCTAATAAAGAACAAACGGCTCTCGATTTCTTCGAGACTTTGAAATGAAAAGCGGTATTTTGAAAAGTTCCAAAATTATGTCAACTAAAGGAGTAAATATATATGTTTATCAGTTTGCATACGACGGCAATATTAATTTTTTAAAGAAGTTATTCAACATAAATAGAAAAGGAGCTGCTCATGCCGACGATGCCGCATACATTTTCGGCTTAGGCGATCAAAGTCTAAAAAATGCTTCCCATGATGATATAATAACCCTGAAACGAATGACGAAGATGTGGACAAATTTCGCGAAGAGTGGGTTAGTATTAATTAACTTATTTACATTAGACACAACAATTAGTCGTTAATTAACAGTATTTAATGATAGTAATAAAATGTAATGTGATAATAAATATTAATTATTGCCATTCGTGTTTACTTTTTATGATTATAATTCTAATATCTTATACCTACGCTTAGGCTTTCATTAAACCAGGTACAATCATTACATTGCAAATTAGTACAAAGTTAAACCTTACACAAGACCACCAAGATGTTTTTTGTTTTTTTTTTTTATATCGAGTACTAGGTATTGCCCCCAACTTTTCCCGCGAAAAAGCATTTCTTGCTTCAAAGATCCTTAAATCCATTGTACGACGCTAGCGGCTACTATTTCAAAAGTCTGATTAAAAAATTGCATTTTTCCACAGGAACAAATTATCGAAATAAAAAGTGTTTTATTGTCATGATCCAACCGTGTGCCAAACTTTATCCAAATGTGTTCAGTTGTTGACTTGTAACAAATACACAAACATTTTACAAACTTTCGCATTTATATTATGAGGAAGAAGTTAGAAATCTGTGAGAATTACACACGTAGTTTTTGAATCCGTTGTAATAACATTAAATAATAATATAAACAGTGATCACAACGCTCACGGGTAACAACAGTCTACAATTAACATCTTTTTTAACTGTTTCAGGAATCCAACAGCAACTGCAAACGATCTTCTGCCTGTTAAATGGCCTGAGTATGACCTCCACGAAGAAAAGTATTTGGAAATAAACAGCTATCTCGAAGTTAGAACTGCTTACGAACCAGAGAAAATGGCTATTTTTGACGTGATTTATGAAAAATATCACACATAATGCAACGCCAGTTGGGACGTGAAAACTGTTGTTGCATTATTTAAATTAATTTACACTTACTGCACCAAATGCCTTTTGACTACAAAGATTTTCCACCATCATAATAAATGCTTTTATCATTACGTGTTTAGTTATTCACGCTGCTATACCGTTTAAAACCAATGGTAAGAATTAACGTCTTCACCTTTGACATATTATCACTTCTACACCAAAGTCATCGGCATATTCTCTGCCGAAACAAAAATCACAATTAGCGCCGACGTTTCACATAGAACCAAGGTAGAGGGACGGCTCCCTGTTGCTTTTTCGTGAGTGTGAGAGATTTGAGGAAGTCCGAACACCATCTTTCTACCTTAGACCTTTTGCCTACACTAAGGTCGACAGCACATTAATGACTATAATGGTGATCTTAGGGAGGAGCGATCCGGGCAATTTCTCTGGACCTTATGGTATATAAGAGGCCTTGCGCGGTGCCTTCGCTGGGAACATTTTTTTTAGATCGCCACTCTCTTTAGTGAAAAGTATACCTATAACTCACGAAATTGCTGAAATTGAAGACCGTTTTTTTCTCCCGAATTAAATGGCTAATACTATTTCAATATTATTATGTTGTACTACTTCCAAATTACTTGATCCAAATAACTTTAAATTATATTTAAGTTACTGGGTATTTTAACATAAAGTTTCATGAATTTAACGTAACGTAATTGGTAAATGTAGTACAGACACAATTAAATAATTGTTATTAAAAAAAGCAGGCGCGGGCCTTGACCCGCGGGAAGCCACGTGCAGTCGCGCGATAATCGAGTAAAAGACCTGTCAGTTGTCATGTTAACCACCAATCAGCGTTCTGTGTCGGCGAATCTGCAGCTTAGAAACGAAAAGCATTTGGTAATGTGTTAGTAGTGCATTGGTAGTTGATGAATAGGCAATGAGACGTAACGGTGTCAGCCATCGACATATTATATGAACTACGTACTAGGTTTGGCGTTCCGAACCTTCATTGTGTTCAACTAAATTGAACTACAATCCAATCAAACTGACTTTAGAATGATGTCAATATTGACAGCTATTTAAAGCGCTTTAGGGCTGCATGTTTTAAAAGTTTTGTTAGATGACGTCAGATTTTTTAACGCTACAGCGAACTTTAGTTCTGACTCTAAATTTTGAACAAATAGTTTATATAGAAGTGTCTTTAGAATATACGTCAATGGTGTCAGTCTGTATGTATATCAATGTGTGACAACCCTAATAACTATTCGATAACACAGCATGTATAATTAAACAATTGATTACTGTTGCACCAATTAAAACCATTATTATTTATGTATGTAGGTCTATTAAACCGTTATATTTAATTATTATGTGTGGCAGAGCAACGCTGCAATTATGATTGTAGAGAACACGGTAGAGAAAAGGTCTGTGGCATGAAAAATGTATAACATTTTGTCGTCATCGAACTTTATCGACGCTAAAACATTTTTCCTGCTTTCTGAGTGTTAAAGAAACCAGTTTTTTAATCCTCACTTCAAAAATAAGTTTTCACAGAGCACAACAACTTGAAAGAATATTTATTACAAAGGCCGCAGATGTATGTATACATGGCAAAAGTTATCTGGATACGCGCTAATCATGGTGTAAGAATATAATAAACGTAATAAGTTTTAAAAGAGATTTCTCACTTTGAATCCCTAGCAACTGGTTTTGAGCCTCGCCATTTTAGGGACGATAATTTATTTTATGTTTTTATTTTTTAGGTAACCTTTTCATTATTATTCATTTTTTATTTTATTTGCCTTACGTATTATCGAGTATTGTGAACTCAAAAGTTAATGATGGTTAAGTATATAAATTATTTGTACATTTATAAAAAATGCCGACATCAAATTTTCAAGGTGATAAAAAAAAGTAAATCTTCATTTGTAATAGAATAATGTTTGTAAATGCTACTATAAAATCCGGCTTTAATGCCATCTGTTACATTTTTAAAAAACTAATTCATTTTTCATTTTATTCATTCTTGTATTATTGCTACTCCCCGGGAGATGTCAGTTAAATCAATTTCAAAATAAATGTAATTAAATTACTTTTTTTTTTGAATACGTTAAACAATAGTTTAATTTAATCAGCGTTTAATTATTTAAATGTTCATTTCTAAATTAATTTTATTTAAATGAAGTAAATAGCAAGGCAACACTTTAAACACATGGGTGAAATTTCGAGTTTTGACAATCGCGATTCTCGAACAAGTCGCTCGATTTGATAGCCGGCAGAACTCGAATATTCTAGACTCAAGAAAAGAGGCATTTCGCGCGTCTTCAATTGTTTTATTGCATTCCTGAAATAAATACACAATGTCCAGCGCTGTAAAACGACTTATCCCTCTTTTGGATCGTGTTCTTATCAAGAGAGCCGAAGCAGTTACTAAAACAGCGGGAGGCATCGTGATCCCAGAGAAGGCACAGTCCAAAGTTCTACATGGTGAAGTGGTAGCTGTAGGACCCGGAGCAAGAAAGGAAAATGGAGATTTTGTCCCAGTTTTAGTGAAGGTCGGTGACAAAGTCTTACTGCCTGAGTACGGTGGAACCAAAGTAGCCCTAGAAAATGACGACAAGGAGTACCACCTCTTCAGAGAATCCGACATTTTGGCCAAGATCGAAAACTGAGTTTAGTACCTAGTAGCTTTAAATTTGCGTGATTCAGATTCTTTTAGTTTTAGTTACTGTAGTGTATGAACATGATGTGATTGTGTAATATGTTAATGAGGTATTGAATGTTATCTCTCTTGCATTTCTTATTATAATATTGTTATAAAAGTATGGATTTTTATTTTCTTTGCAAAATTTACCATTATTGCATCATTCATTTAATGGTGATCATATCTAACCTTAAAATTGTTCAGGTTCACACCCTGCACTCTGCACCAACATAATATTACCCAGTTTAAAATATACCAATTTCCAGTAAATATAATGCCATAGTATGTCTGCCAATATTCATTTCACTAGTTTCATTTAAAATTGTATTATATTTATTAGAACATGGTCAACATAACCTAACCTTAAATTGTAAGTTTTTACATTTAGTTCACTACTTATACTAGTATTTTAGACATAAAATAATAACTTATTTCCTTTAATATAAAGCTGATATAAATTACGATATAATCATTTATTTTTCATATTTAATAACACTCATTGATAAAATATGCAATCAAAGAGCAAAATTTATGTATTAATACTTTTAGGTAATATCAATATAGTATTTATTAAAAAAAAAAGTTATAAATATAGCCCCTGAACACCAACTCAAATAATGTAAATAATATTACTAATAAAAATATCTTCCAGTTCAACTTTAGCCACTGTTACATACCACCTTGCCCATACACCTTGAACATCTTGATCACCACTGTTGGTTGCAAGCCAGTCCTGTAAACACACATTAATGACACCTAATACTAAAGCACAATAACTCTGAGAATATCTTAAGTTATCCATCAAGAAAATTCAATTAATTTAAGTGATGTGTAAGAAGAAAAGCTACTATATATTGTGTGATAAATACACACACAACACTCTCCCACAACTTTTATCCCCAGAGGCAGAAAGTGGGTGCAACTGGCACACCCAATTTCTGCTGAGTGTATTTTGTCCCATAATGTGGTAGACGGCGACCCTTTTGCTACAAAGGGCACAAATTCCAGACTCTGGTATCGACCCGAGACCTCCACACTGCAGACAGACCGTGATACAACTATGCCACCAAAGTGATTCTGTAATAAATTAAGACTCTAAATATTCACTTCAGTTAAGTAGGTATTACAACAGGCCAGATCAAAGGTAGAGCTCCCTGGATAAAATTATATAGGTCTTAATAGTTACTTGTAAATAGTTCATTCTATTACAAAGGAATGTAAAAAGAATTAAGTAGAAATCTTGCATGACTATAATTTCCATCTTCCAAATGTAAATAAGGGTTTTTTTTTAAAACCTGGAGTTTTCTTTTGTTCATATGGACATAATATTCAGATGCAACATAGTTTAAAAAATTAACAACTGTATTATGTGAATGCAGTAATTAAAATTTCAAGGAAAAAGCTTACACTTAATACAAAACAAATTAAAATTTATCAGTACTTTATTCATTATCATCGTAAAGTATTTGTACAAGATACAGTCACATGGAAATATGGCCTGAAAACAAAATCCACTGTGATAACACTTTTGAAAATCATACTTGAAACAAGATGAGAGACCACAAATGAGAAAGTAAACAATCTGTATATTGTTTTAATAAAAAAAAACTCATTTTAAAAATACTAAAGAATGATTATATTTTATTGTAAAATAATATCTCTTCAATCTTAACAATGCTATATACTGTTCTTAAGGAAACTTGAAACGGCAAGCAGTATCAAGGTCAGATCTTAAATCACAGTGACTGCTTATATTATGGCATAAACTATGTGCGGAATGCATATAACAAATTAATTAATACTGTAACAGGGAACAGAGACAAAGCCTTAGCATTTTAATTATATTCAAACAAGCTATTGTGTTAACAATACAAAGGTACATTATAATGGCATATCAATACATTAAATCATAAAAAGCATTAACTATTGTAAAGATATGGCCGTGCGTCTCACTGCAGCCGACAACGCTGGGTTTGGGTCAGGTGGCTCTGTCAATAACTGAACGGATATCCAACACCCATCCTCATTTGATTGCCTTAAAGCCTCCATAGTAGCCTGAACTCTCTGACCATCTTCAAATGTAGCTGCTGCCTTAACAGGCTCCTTCACCCAATCCATTTGTTCTCTCACAGGCAAAAATGCCTCTTTCAATGCACTAATCATTTTACATAGTCCTTTGATATACGGTTTTGGGACAACACTGGAGGCACAACTGAGATCCTCAATATCCACATAAATGACATCTTCTTTGTCATGTCTTTTACTCTCTTCTTCAGGGAAATTTTTTGTTGAATTAGGCTTATGTAGTTTCCCATGTAAATCTCCACCTCTCACAACCAAATATCCTTTTTTACTGCAAACATATATCTCTTGGTTAAAGCATGGCCCTGGCAAATGGTTGTTTAGTGTGGCCGTCACTAAAATACCTTTGTCCATTTGCAGTTGGAAAGTACAAAAATCAGGTGCTGTTATTTTTCTTATACCATTAACTTTGGCAGTCTCTTCAACAAATGTTCTAAGTACACCATGGACTTTGACCACTTTCTGGCCTGTCAGGAATGTTACTAAGTCTATTACATGACTGCCCACTAATGTGAGTGTTCCCCCACCCATTGTGTCATCACATAACCAGTTATAAGTGTCCCCAACTAACGGACCCATTTGTACTCTTACATCGACAAGTGTTAACTCATCTGGGTTACCAAGATAGCCATCCTGAATACATTTCCTCATATGACTGAATGCTGGCAAGAACCTAAGCGAGTGATTGACAATTGAGATTAAAGTGGGGTAGTACTGAGCAGCCGGACCATTTTAAAGCTTCTGCTTGACAGAGCCCGGCCGGGTTTATCACACACTACATGTTTTCCTATGCCCAGTGCTTTAACAGAGATCTGCGCGTGAAGGTTTGGAGCACACACAATAAAAACTAAACTGACATTTTTTAATAACACGTCGTCGATTTTGTTTGTGAAAAACGGTATTTTCAGTTCCTTGGCAGCAGTTTCGGCTTCCTGTAGTGTCACGCCCCATATCGCTTCCACTGGAAAACCCTTCTCTCTGAGGAAAGGTACCAGAACCTTGGCAATCGCACCAGTTCCAAAACACCAATTCCCGGCAGCATTATTGATTTTTATGTCACGTATAGTTATACTGTAGTTTTTTATTCAAAGGTTTATTGGAATGTTTGAGTGTCTTAAAACCATCTTCTAGTATTACCCAATTTATTTAACTGCACATTTCTAAACAAATTTTGGAATTCCAACGCTAAAATAATATCATGTATTCGTTTATAAATTGTAAATTATTCTTGTCAAAAGTCAAACTAAAACGTCAATGTCACTGTCAAAACGTATTTTTTTATTACCACTCAGAATATTAACTAGAATTCCTATATCTAAATCCAACCAATCCAATTGAATTACTCGAAATATTAATATTTGAAAAAGTTTGCAAATTTCAAATGTATCCCATATCCTTAGCACTGTCCCAATTTTAGTAGTTATAACTTTTTCAAAACGACGTTGGCAAAAAAACGAACAAATCATTTACGTCCCATTTATTTTTTGGCAGGAATTATGAATCGCCTGGTGCTAGATCTGTAGTAGACAGCAGAGCGCATAATGTTTAGTGCTATGAAAGGAAATTAATTGATATGCATAATAAAATAAAAATAATTTTAACAAAAAATTAAACCGCCTTCAAAAACCACTCAAAACCAAAAAATAATTTCACATAACAAGTATATATTGGATACCAATTTTGGAGTCGGTGCCTAATTAAAATTGCTAGTTAGCTATATTTGTTGCATAGTCCATCTATGAGCTAAATTTCTTTCAAATCAATTAAAAGGACTAGGTTTGCGTTTACTACTAACAAATATACACAGTGAAAGGTTAATACCAAGCACATGTATGGTGTTTCATCTTTTTATTTCCTCTTTTTTCGAGGCAGGGAATGAAATACACCCACATTTGACCAGCTATATGTAACAGGGGAAGAATTTGGGTAGTGTACAATTCACAAATTTAAATATTTCCTTAATAGCTTCCATTTGCTGTGCTGCGGCGATGTGTTTATCTCCGGTGACGATCTCACTTGCTGACTTTGTACGCTGGCAGCACATTGTTTTCGCATATTCGTTAATGTATTTATTTAGCTTAACTAGCAATTTTAATTAGGCACCGACTCCAAAATTGGTATCCAATATATACTTGTTATGTGAAATTATTTTTTGGTTTTGAGTGGTTTTGAAGGCGGTTTAATTTTTGTTAAAATTATTTTAATTTTTGCTTTTTGTGTTAGTAAAAATAGACCGTCTCAATGGCATAGTTGTGTTTCGCTCACGATACGACTATCGCGCTGAGGAGTTACACCTCTGAGTACCACTGAAAAGGGGAAAAGGTGTGATGCTATATATATGTATGTAAGAAGTAGATTCAAGCAAACCTAACGCAAAAACGCAACTGATATATTTGGCTCACAGTACAACTATCGCGCTGTGGTGTAACACCTCTGCCTACCCCTGAAAGGGGTAAAAGGTGTGATGCTACATATATGTATGTATGTAAAAAATGGAGTCAACTAAACCCAACGCAAAAACACAACTAATGTGTTTCGCGCGCAGTACGACTATCGCGATGAAATTATACGCCTCTGCCTACCCCTGACACAGGAAAAGGTGTGATGCTATGTATATTTATGTAAGAAGTAGATTCGAGGAAACCTAACGCAAAAACACAACTGATATATTTGGCTCACAGTACAACTATCGCGCTGTGGTGTAACATCTCTGCCTACCCCTGAAAAGGGGAAAAGATGTGATACTATATGTATGTATGTATGTAAGAAGTAGAGTCAATTAAACCCAACCCAAAAACACAACTGATATGTTTCACACACAGTACGACTATCGCGATGAAATGTTACGCCTCTGTCTACCCATGACACGGGAAAAAGATGTTATGCTATATGTATAAGTATGTGA
The DNA here is from genome assembly GCF_014839805.1 of Manduca sexta. Lineage (NCBI taxonomy): Eukaryota > Metazoa > Arthropoda > Insecta > Lepidoptera > Sphingidae > Manduca > Manduca sexta. The sequence continues at coordinate 10,785 of NW_023593348.1, forward strand.
GAAGTACAGTCAACCAAACTCAATGCAAAAACATAACTAAATACGTCACAGGAAAGCTAAATTCGCGATTTCGTTTTCTTGGACGACATAATTATTCTAGTTTTTTTAATTTTAAAACGAAACTACCGAAGCGATCTTGAAAAAAATTTTATGGGACCAATCTGGAGAGAAATTCTTTCGAATAAAAAAAGAATTTTCCAAATCGGTTCATAAATGAGCGAGTTCTGAGGTAACAAACATACAAAAAAAAAAAAAAAACACGTCGCATTGATAACCTCCTCCTTTTTTGAAGTCGGTTAAAAATGAATTTTAAATATGCATAATAAAAAAAATTCGGCTGGCTTTTAAAATGAGAGTTCGTCGATTGTTGCTGGCAGAAGTAGCAGATTCCTCTGACTTATTAGTGTATTTATATATTTATTTATTTTTATATATGTATATATATGTATTTTTTATATATCTATATATTTATATATGCGAGTATGTTTTAATTACATTTGTTTACTATTACTCTTCTTATTTGTTTTTCACTTCTTTTATTATACACCTACCTCCGTCCTCCCTACACCACCCCAAGGTTGACTGGGAGAGAATGCCCATGGCATTAAGTCCGCCTGTATACCATGTGTACAAAGTGTTAATAAATAAATATCATTTTTTCTTACTTTTATGACTTAATTCCATTTTTCAAAATATATTTGATAACAAGAGCACTGTATTTAAACTAGATTTAATTATTGTGATATTATCAATGTCGTTTTACGAATAAACGCGTCATAGACTAACAAACTTGCACATAAAAACAGCGCATTAATTACTATAGTTACATACTTGTACAGCCCTAGCAGCTCGACCTCGACGTCGACCGCCGTGGCCATCTAGTTTATTGGTCTCTGGTCGCCATGACAGTTGAATAAAATCCATTTTTAGTTAAAAATAAGTTAAATAGTGTATACTTATTACTAACGTATGAAATTAAACGTTTTTTTCATTCACAGTTGGAGTATAATGAGTACATCGTCTGAAAACACAGGAAGGCATTTTATTTATAAAAATACAAAAAGTTAGTAAGCCAACTAGCCACGACAGTGGTTGGAGGTTGACTAAATGAATGTCGGGCAATTACCTTGCTTTCGTCTTTTTTTTTTTTTTTTATTTTATTTTAGGGACAAAAAACGGTTACATGCTAAAAACTAACTTAATCTTAAACTAAACAAATATGCAAACATATAACCCACACTATTGTCCGCGTATTAACATATAGGAAGGATTGAAAAAAAAAAAAAAAAAAATCTATAAAGCAAACTGACTATTCAGGGTTATTTCTTCTTCGTCTTGCCAATATTGAGTTCGGACAACGTATCTACGTAATAAAAACATCTTAGGATATTATGATATCTTGAAGATGAGCAAGTTACAAATTCACTTGAGATCGGGGAAGAAACTACTTATATTTCTTTAGAATTGGCAGTTAATCTAGACTTTAATTTACGATTTGTGAGAATTAATAAATACATATGTATTAGGCACAGTTAATAATATATGGTACAAAGACATAATGGTAAAAGTGGACATACGTAGCAACATAGTCGTGAAATAACGACCAAGCTCCTTAAATAAAGATTTAATAAAAAAAAAGAATAAAGCAATTCTTGTGCACTAGGTGTTCGCATTTGTCGCGGTCCTAGTCACACAGTTGAGTATGTATACCTCGTGGCTGTAAATACATACATATTAAGGCTTATAAGGGATCACGAACATTTCCCCTCCTCCCCTCTGCTCATCTTAATAATTTCCTATCCTTCCGCCACTTTCCCTAACCACATCTCCTTTTCCACTTACCTTCGGGCCCCTTTAGTCGTTAAGCCCGTGGATTCGTATACCCCATTTACATGTTTCCCCGGTTGTCGACTACAGACGCCTGCACAAAAAGAAGAAAACTTATTATACATATTATTAATAATTATTTATTAATGAGAACACTTCCTTGGTGCAGTGGCATGATTATAAAGCATAATAATGTGGCTAATATGGGCTGTTATCAACGGGGCCCGAAATTAGATGCTCAAGTTTGACAATAGGTATGGAATTTTCTAAGAAAATCTGGCAGGCTAAAAAACCAAATCGAGTCCTTTTTCACCATGCGGGAATAAATTGCAGCGAGAACACGCTAGAGTGAGATAAAGGCAGCACAAAGAAGACATAATTGATAGTTTAAGACATTGATTATTTGTCCTGATTCTACCTAGTCTTGCCATAAATATTGTAATAAAGAAAAAAGAAAATTGTTAACTGCAAATAACATTTATTACTTTTACAGTGTGTCAGTTTAATACATAAATATAAAACAATTAAAAATATAAAAGCTTATTCGAAGTGGTCTCCATTGGCTGCAATACAGTCCTTTAAACGATGAGGCCAGTTATCAATAGAAGCACGCACTCTTTCCATGGGAAAATTCTTCACTGCCAATCGTATAGATTGTTTTAGGGACTCCAAATTATCATGGCGTTTAGAGCAAGCTGTACTCTCTAAAACTGACCACAAATCATAATCCAGCGGATTAAGATCGGGACTAGACGACGGCCAGTCTTCAGCTCTGATGAAGTCCGAAACGTTCGATTCCAACCAAGACTGCGTGGACCGAGCTTTATGACCCGGCGCCGAGTCTTGCTGGAAGGACCATACTTGGTTATTGAACATGGTGATGTTAAGGGGCTTAACTACCTTCTCAAGAATGGTATCTTGATACACTTGTGCCGATGTTTTGATACCTTTTCACAAAAATATGGCTCAGTCACTCCTTCATAGCTAACACCCCACCAAACCATCACTGAAGTCGGATAATGTCCACGTTGCACTCTGTCGACTAATTGGGAAGCTTCCTTAGAGCTTTGAGCATAAATACGGTCATTTTGTTTGTTAAAATGTTGCTCAATTGTAAAAATTTTCTCATCCGTAAACAAAATTTTTCTGTGACCTCCCTTTGCGTACCGCTTCAGTAGTTGTTTCGATTTTACCACCCTATTCTTCTTTAAATTATCAGTTAAGAAATGGCCAGTGCGTCTCTTATAGGCTGCAAGTCCTAAGTCATCTTTTAAAATACGCGACATGGTTCTAGGTGCTATCTTCATTTCCCGAGATAAAATCTTTTGCTTTCGGACAGGATTTCTTCGAATTCTTTCCCTTACTGCTTTGACCACCTTTTTCGTACGAACACTACGTGGACGGCCAGATCTTTTCTGTCACAAACAGAGGAGGTCTCATTGTACCTATTAATAGCCCGGTACACAAACATTTTACTAATACCAAGTGTATGGAGAGTTTTAAAATTGCATTTGGCTCCATACCTACTTTGTGTAATGCTATCACAGCGATTCGGTTCTCTTTATCACCCCACACCATTTTAATATCGCAAAATATTTTACAATGTATTGGCGCCAAAATGAGAAAACACAATGAACAATCGTATAAAAATGACAGATTCGAAATTCAAATGTAATATTTTTTTATAATTAAGTGTAACAGTATTTATGGCCAGACTAAGTAGTTAAAAATCACTTTAAAATTTAATTTAATCTCTCAATAAACTACATCTCAGCTCGGCTTGTAATAAAACAACACGAGATTTATTTAATGGTTATTTTAAAGATTCCGTGCTATCAATTCACTGTGTAGGTATACGTGTAAGTGGAACAAAAAACAATATTTGTTAAGAAAACAGTAGGCACCGCCGTAAGTCACACTGGATGGCGCTTAAAACGAATCACTTTTCGTCGGAACGGTTAAATTCAATGCTTTGATATCCGCCACCTGGAGCGACTAGGGCTGTCGCGTTTAGAAAATGTATAAATTTAAATTAAAAAAATATATTTTTCTTCAATATCTATGAAAATGTGGGATAGTATTTTATTATAATATGTCTTCAATTCGTATCTTGTATTTAATTCAAGGTGACTTACTTCAAAAAGTAAAGTACCTAGGCACTAGCTACTATTACTGCTATCATAAAAAAATTGAGGTAAGTACCTATATAAAATATTAATTTTAAGTACAGATCGAGTCGACAGACAAGTGATGAAATAAAATATATAAGCAAATTAGGTATTCACGTTCTATAATAATATGAAAGCTGTGAAAAAGACAAAAGGGTTTTGAATTAAAGAGAGTTAGATTTATACCAGTGTGTCACAACCCTAAGCACATCCTATTTGCAGCAATCCGTCTAACACCTCTCAGACGGAACCCTCGGCGGTACTTGATCTCATCCACAATTAGGGCCGCGTGACGTGCTTGAACAAAAACGTAGACAGGAAATGCACCAATTTTACTAATTTCAATAATTAAGTGTAAATTAAATTTTATTACAAATATACGTGTGTAATGTTATTACATATACCTATATGTGTTCTATTACAAGCATGCTACATACATACCTACAATACTATGTTGGTTACAGTCGATGTTAAATTATTACTTGTCGAAATTTCATAAACGGTTAACATCTAAAAGATGTGCTACACCTGTACCCATTCTACTTTGATCATTTGGAGTATTTACACCCGCCGCGCTGCGCCTGAATAATCTATAATATAGGGCTATGTAATACTAAAATGTAAGGCTATTGGGCATAGCACCGTCTGTTACTATATTAACATCATATTTTTTTTATTAATACACATTTGAGCCTTTACATTAGCCTTCTATAGTAATGCGTATCATAGCGTAACCTAAATCTAGCTACGTCAGCATAACGGTTACGTATTACCTGATAACCAATTATACTTATATAAGCCAATGAACGTAAAACAATATCGGTAAATGGAATAAAGGCGTCATTTGTGACGTGAAAACACGTCATGTGTAGCACGTGTTGTATTCCGATAAAGTATTGAATATCGCGGAAGCGCAACCTTTCTGACTTTACGTCAACGTTTTTATGTGACGGCGCTAATTGCTTTGCACTTCTGCGTGACACGTTTTTCTTAAAGAAAAATATTTCTTACCTACTTATTCTATTTTACCGCATCATTAAATAAAATTGGAATCATAATATCAGTTAACAGCATTACAGATCTGATGTAAGAATAAGTGTCAATTATTGGTTACGGGAAAATTAATTTGAAAATAAAAGCGAAAACCTATATTGCGATGTAAATAATCTAATTTTATATTTGCCGAATGAGGACCATTTGGTGCTTTCTAGACGCACTTGGGTTTAAAGTAAATACCTCATATTTTTTCTTCAGTATCTAAGCAGGTACTAAGTCATTTTACGACAAAGCCAGCCTTAAGGGGAAATTAATAATTAAAAATTTTCATTAATCATGTAGGCATACCAAAAAAGCTTGTGACAACTCAGAATTAAAAAAATAATCATCAACTTAGATTGAAAAATTAACGAATTTTAATTGTAGAGATGGCGGCTATGATATAGGGAAATTTCTCTAAGTTTATCATTTTAGTATTCTCTTTATTATATTAAATATCTGTATACTGTAACCATGCGTGTAGTTTCTTCGGTAACAATATAGAGAGTACATAATTCCTTATAGTTTAGGCTTCCTTATTTAAGAAATCGCTATAATAAATGAAAAACTATTTACCACAACCATAAATCGGATGCAACAAAAATATTAAAACATTCGTGTATTTATGTACTAACAACATCGTTCATTAGTCCAAGACTGATCCTGAATATTCCACGGGAGGGGCGAACGAAGGCGCCGCCCAACTTGCGGCTCGCCCGTCTTTTGCGCGCGCGCATCTCAAATGGGAACAGTCACGCTGAACGGCAAGAGGGTGGACCAACCCTTAATAATTGCGGTATATGAAAAGGTTATAGTGCAGTGTTAAGTGATAAAAGTGCAATAAAATGCCTCGAAAACGCATGAACAGATCGCCGCCGGTTGAGAAAAGGTCCGATGATGCCGACGATGACGATTTTTTCTTCGATGACACGCAATCTAGTTCAGGTAATTTATTGAATTTATTGTGGCAGTTAACTTAATGTAAGTACTCTGGTAATTTAGGAAATGATAGTAGGCATTTTTTTAATATTTTAAATTGCTTTATTTTTTATTGCGCTAAAAGCGCATTTATATTCACTATCTATCGTTGGTTAATATATGCTTTTAATAATTTCTGAACATATAATTTTTTTTTGGTTATGTAGGTAAATCCCACACCAAATGTGTTTGTAACGCAGTCTTTGTTAAATAAACATGTGGTTATAGCACTACGATATCCACAATTAAGATTCTATAAAACTTAACTGCTTTGATCACTCTTTATTAATCATTCAGCCACAAAATAATAGCACCAACTGATAGCGCATCACCATGGAGATTTGCCCAAGCAGATACTCTTATTTAAATTTAATTGCGAAATCCATAAAAGCTTCGTAATAATTTTGTTATCTTACACCTTAGTTCTCACAAATTCTATAAAATAAAGAAAATTTGATATTTTTATACAGCGGTTTCTGTGTTTTGAGTAAATTTGGCCAGAATCTGACATCCACAAGATGCTTTTTATCAAGGAAAAGTAAATAATCACCGAGGGTTATTTTGTTTGCATTACCCATTTCAAATTCATACTAGAACGCTTTATACTAGAGTAGAAATATAACCACAATTGAACAACTTTAATGACACCGTCAAAGAACTATGCAAATTTTGTTCTTGAATAATTTTATTAAATAAAAAGAGAGTATGACGAACAGTTATAATATGGAGTACAGATTGTAGACTATTTTAAATTGAATAATTTAATAACTCTTTTAATTTTATCAATGCATTTGATACCCTACGGAGGCACTAACAGAATTTATGCCGCTTTAAACACGAAGGTTAGATTACGAAGTAGAAAGTAGAAACTAAGGATTTATTAGCGTACATTAGACCGTTTGCTTAGATACTGCATGGGTACGTTCCACCAGCAGTGACGGCGCTAAACGACGCGAGGCCCCTGGCGTAGCAAAGAAAATATCCCCCGGTTTTGATACTTTCGTCGGAAAGACCATAAAAAAGTGCTCCAAGCTACCATGTGAGGCTCTTGTAAGCAGGAGGCCCTGGGCGGTTGCCCGGTTCGCCTCCCCCTATGACCGCCTCCGTCTACCAGTAATAACTAAGGAGCTCAACCATGAATAGGTATCAATGGACTAGTCTAGAAGTTCAATATTTTTAAGTTTCTGTGATACAACAAGCGACGCAAACATTTGTTTTAGTGGATAGAGAAAGAAATCACTCCTTTCATAATCTGATAAAAAGCTAATTCAAAATCGAGTAAATATCCTAAATGAAGATAGCTTGAATGGGTCAACAGGGATGAATTACTCGTAGAGAATACGTGCGCTGAAACGCAAAAAAGTAATCTAAAGTGCCCTGCTACAACTAAACAACGTCTGTCAGTGACTTAAAAATGCAAGCAAGATGTCCGTTGTCTGAGATCGGGATGATCGGAAACCACAAGGTGATATTATAACTCTTGATGTATGCCTCATTTAGACTATTGGCAAAATAACATGGAAAATAATTCGTACTCGAATGCACCCGATAAAAGCTGTATTCACTATACATATTACTCATATTCTTACCTATTAGTCTGTATGCAAATCTAATCCATGAATTAGATGTTATATTTATATTGTATTTATTTTATTGGCCTCGTATAATGTTTTAGACACTTTATAGCAGGAAAGGCCTTTCACGCAGATAAAGTCGCGAATAACGTCGCGTTACGTCCTGCTTTAAGTCGACGGCATTATCGGAAAGATATTATGCTAAACAATGTAACAGTATTAGAATTAGTATTGTCAGTATTATGTGTAACGTCCCATGAAAAACTTCTAAATAAAAATACTAATATACTGTAATGTTGTGTTTAGGGCGGAGTTCTCACGAACCGCAGCACAGAAATGCTGCTAACGCAAGAGAGCGGGCGAGGATGCGTGTTCTCTCCAAAGCATTTTGCAGGTAATGTAACTTGAGTCATAAGATCAGACGTAACCAATGATAGACATCTTCATAAACATAAGGCTTTAAACAACAATGTTTTACTTTTGTGTAGATAATGTTGTTTATGAATAGGTGTCCTTATAGTTTCCACTCTTGTGTAATGATTATGCCGTAAAGATAGGTATTCATGGTTCATCTCTCACCGAAACCATCACTGAGACGGGAATTCATCTTAAATATAAAAATTGTCTTAAGTTATGTAAACTACATTGTAGAGTAAAAAATCGTGTCCATTATTGTGTACGCCTTTTAACATCTTTAATAAACCATACATTGTTACTTACATTCGACTTTAATGACTTGTTATCTTAAGTATTTCGCGTTATATCTACACGCAGAAACTGCTTATTTTGTGTTTTCTGATTTATTTATTAACATTTTTACCTTGGTTATTGCCTTGGTGGCGTAAATATTTTACAATGGGAGTTTCGTGCTAAGGTCTCACGTTCAATCCCAATGATACTGGATTTTTCTATTCAGGTCTGACCTTGGAAATGTAACTAGTATATAAAAACAAAAATAGCAATAGGCACGCCCCCTTATTACTCGACACATAATATAACTATGCGAAATTTGGGGCTGATAATAAATCTGCTTAGCCTCGAAAAACATTGCTAATATATGTGTCTGTATCAATACACTCACTGTTTTGTTATTTCTTTCTTTACATCAATTTTCTAAATAGAGAAACTAACAAAGGTTAGATCGGTTCTTAATTAAAAAAAAACTTTGTAGTTTGTAGGGTATAACAGCCGTCAAACAACTTGAACACACGACTGCATGGTGGCTGATTTTCTTTTATGGAAATGTAGTGATACGAAAATAACAAATTCCTCACGGTAGACTTAGTAGTCTCTCAACTCTAGTGAGTTGTTGGCCGGCAGTTATACCATACAAAAAATATTCTATATAGGTATAACTATAAAGATTATAATTTTAATTTAAACTAACAATGTTTCAAAGGTTAAAGACAACATTGCCGTGGGTGCCGGCGGACACGAAGCTGTCGAAGTTAGACACGCTGCGACTAGCGGCTTCGTACATAGCGCACCTGCGGGCTTTGCTGCACGAGCCACGTTCTGCGCACACGCCGCCGCATCCACTAAGCTTGGTAAGGCAGACGGCATTAAAAGAACTGTAATTATGTGTTTTATGTATGTAAAATCATACCGTGATAGAATGAAGAAAAAATTCGCAAATGATATAGAAATTTGTCTAATGTTACGTTTTCGATATTCTTTACATTTAACACGATCATGATCATAAAACATGATCAAAATGTTTTGGTCATGGCCAAAAAACGCATGAAATTAAATTGAGTAATTAGATACTACTAGATATTATTCAAAATTCTTGACTCCTGGAATTGTAAAAATCAAGCGACGTGCTCAATATCCCTCTTCTATAAAAAATATCTTATATTACTGTTTGCCTACAAACAGAAACAAAGTCCACGCTGTCGCTAGGATAATTTGTTGACGATTTATCACGTGTCGACTCTGTCATCCCCTTAATTCGTTTGAAACCGCACGACGGGCAGCGCCCCGCCCGTGCAATGAATCAGTGGCGTGGCGAACTCCTATACTTTCTGTCATCGGCGGATTAGTGAACACGTTCCACGAAGGTCCTCGTACTGATCTATGGATTTGCATTTGAATGTGCCGTTTTGAAAACCATTTTGTCGTAAATGTTTTATCGTATACGTTGTCTTTTGCTGTTTTAAAGTATTTAAAATGAGATTTAAAAGTTATATATCATAGTATGCATTTATGAATGTAGGGTAGCATCATTTTTCTATCTTGAGAAATGATTATTTTGCTAAAATGCTGTATGCTTCTAAAAATACATAAAACCAATCTAAATATTTTTATGGGTTGATTCAACTTGTGTGTTCTTAAGAGAGGCCATCAACAAATAAACAATGACTATTTGGACAAAAAAATATTAAGAACTACTTTCCGACCCTTCCTTCAGACCATAAACAAAACCAAATATCTTGTCCAACTGGAAGGAACATGGAAACAACGTATAATAACAAACACGAAAGTTTTACGTCCCGCGCCCGCGCTGACCAAAAGTTTGCAGCTGTTAGCGAGTATAAATAAAATTTATCTCTGGACGTTAAAGAGATGCTCCAGTTTTATTGTTACCCTGTATGTTTCTTTGTCTCGTTAGATTCCTGGCGCATAGACAGTGATTACTTCTCGAAATTACAATATTCTTTATTCATATTAACCTCTTTTTTGTGCCTCGGAAAAAATCTTTCCATTTCGCATCTATCGTCGAACACATGTGGCGCGAAATATGTTTATTTGGACATAAAAAGTGCGGTCAAGTCATTGCTCAAATACGTGTCTATAATATTAACACTCAAGGCAATTGGGAGGTCTCGGCATATTTTTATAGCATAGGGCCAGGGACGTGCAAGTGGGTCAGTTGATGATTGTTGAAAACTACCGCCCATTGACGCAATAATGATAAATCTTCGAGATATTTGATCTTTGAGTAATATTTCGACAACTCGCAATGACACTAACTGTAGAAATCCCAACAGCACACTTTCTAAANAACGTCAGTTTATTAAGGTAATTTACATTCGTAAATAAGTACTTACTTTAGTAATAGCGAGTTGATTCATTTAATACATATACAGTGATTAAAACTAATCACAGCGTGGCTCTGCGCGCCCTGTCTTATAAATATATAGCATAAAATTAGTTTTTAATTACCAAGAATAAGCCAAAAAAAAAGCATTAACGTCAGAAACCGTTATTTGCTGCCGCTAAAACACATATTTTAAAAAAAAAAATAATAAAAAACAAATATACATAGCCAGATGTCCTACGTCGCCTACAATACCACAATTTTTATACTACAAAAAAAAAAAAAAAAAACGGGCTATATATATTGTGCTTTTAACAAATATGGTTATGGTGGAAATTCGCTATTATGAATTTGCTTTTTACCTGTAATTAAATAGAAAATTTAATGGATGAATATGTCCATTAATTCCTGAGGTTACCGCAACAATTTATCGAAGTATGATGCAGAAAGGACTTGGTATAGTTTATCTACTTCTAGGGAATTCCATTCTGAATAAATGATATAGTAGTGCCGTGCTAAACTCAAAAAAAAAACGAAATCTTGATTTTTATGTCGTCAGATAGCTTAAAGAAATACCCATCCAATGAACTTACCCAAATAACTGAATTTTGTTTAAAACTTGTTAAAAAAAACCTTAAAAGAGTTTCTCTATCTCAGTTTTATATATAAAACTATATTTAAAAAACTTCGATTATCTCGAAATAAGGTTTCTCCGACATACCGCTTTTACGCTTAGAACGGCAGAGTAGGTGATACGCAACAAAAACTGGACTTATTGGTGGTATGTGATGAATGAACTCTATAATAATATCAACCTTGTATTATCCCACTGCTCGGAACGGGTCTGTCTGTATGGTCTGCGAAGGATAAGGCCTAAGTCCACCACTCTGGCCTAGTGCATACCTATTGACAGTCTTCATATGCCCTCAAAAGTCTTATAGAGAATTTGTCAGGCATGCAAGTTTCCTCATGATGTTTTCCTTCACCGTTAAAGCAAGCGATATTTTACAAATAATACACACATAATCGTAGAAAAGTCTGAGGTGTGTGCCCTTGGGTTTTGAACCTATGGACATTAGTCTCGGCAGTCAGTTCCCCTCCCAAAGTATCACCGCTATAGAATAGCGGTATAATATGAACTGAATATTAAAGGTAAAATTGTTTTCATTTCAGGCCTGGCCATTCGCCTTCCAACATGGCGGCACATTGAGCTGTACTATTTCACAGAGATGGAACGTAAGCCCTCCTAGCAATGACGGCCAGAATTGTCGCTTACCGCCCAGAGAAAACACGCAAAACTGCCATGAAGGATATGGCCACGAATACGAAAATGACTATGACGAGAGATGTTATGATGAGATGACGAACGAACCCTGCCAGCCGATGCAATATTGTAATTATGGTTACAGAAAATTATTATGAATCGAGAAATTCTTACCAATCGGAAAATTTGATTAATAACGCTTAATATATACCAAAGATATATAAAATAAAAATAAATCTACTTTTATTGTATATTTTATTGAACATTTAAAAAGAGATTATTTTACCCCATAGGTATTTGACTATGTTTGATTTTGTGCATTTTAGTATGNAACAGCAAGTCCTACAAAAAAGAAATCCTTCTGTGAAAACAGTATTAAAATTTGATAAGAAATGAGGCAGTAATTCAAATTTCAAATATTGCTACGTGCAGTAGTGGGCGTGGAGTCCCTACTCCATATCTCTATATTGCTTCATCTCTTTCTTTCGTACGCATCGTAATGTCCAAGACGTCAAATGCAAGTATTTTGTCTCTTTTCTGTTTTTGACACTCACCCTACAACGAAATTTCAATGGTTTATAACTTGTGGATTTTTCATTACATTTCAATGATTTCACCTATTTTAAAATTTATACAACGTACATATTTTATAAAAGTTATAAAAAAAAATCAAATACCCTATGATATTCTCAAACATAAATATGAAATATTTAGATTTTGAAAGATCAACCAACATGTCACGCGTAATAAAATATCATCGAGAGGTGAAGTGGTAACTCGATATTTAACAAAGTGAATGTCAGGACGGTTCGCTAAGCCTGACACAACAAACAAAAATAGTTGGCAAAAAACTTGCGGAGACTTCTGATCTTTCTTCTTAGAAAATATTTCATTATTTTTTGGATGTATTTCGCTGTCTCACTATTACAAGATTCTATGTCATATTTTATGTTCAAATTGAATTATATATGTAACATTATTCTAAGGTTTTTTCAATGAAAGCTTCCGAAAGATAAATAATGGGAGAACCATAGAGAGAGAGAATTAATGTCTTTTCTTATTTTATCAACATGAAATTTTTTTATGTTGTGTTTGCAACAAGTAAAAATAAACTTCGGATCATGTAATGATCCCTTATTTAGATATATAAAAAAAAACAGCGCAAAGCATGGATTAAAAAGTAATTTCAAAACTAAAACCCCACCACCACTGAAAATTATGAACATAGATAAGTACATAAACCTCCTTTTTGATTTTTATTTTTATTGGCTTCTAATTCTCGATTATGTTCCTTTCAATTGCGTTTTATTGAATACTTCTTATAAATGTACCAAGAAATATTTTTCTGTTTCTAATTAGCAACATTAAAAATCTCACCTTTT
>NW_023593349.1:0-19438 GCF_014839805.1 Manduca sexta
ACAGAGCGGACATTGGGAAGATTGTCATACACAAATTTTGCGCTCATGCTATGGTTACTCAATTGACCGTGTAATAGCAAAACATTAATGTAAAATACTTTGTATTTTTCCATATCGTAATTGCACGTTTTTAATGCTCATAATGATTTCTTATGTTTACGCAGAATGTTGACATTGAAATAAAAACTAAAAACTATTTAAACGGATTTTATCGCGGTTTTATATTATTATTTTTTTCTCCCGACGTTTCGAAGACTTTGCAGCCTTCATGGTCACGGGGGGACTGAGGTGTTGTTCATCCGTAAAGTCAAAGTTACAATATCTACCTACATTTTACAAATATACAACTTTTTTAAATTTTTATCTGTTGACGGTCCGATCTACGCAGAATGAGCTCACAGTGTCTTGAGGTCTGGCAGCCGGTCTTTTGGGATCCGATTTAATTAATTGTAGAACAGGATCCCAGGCTTGTGCAAGCTTCCAACCATCTTCTCTATTGAAATTTGGGCGTTTTTTAATTTCAATTAAAAAACACCCAAATTTATTTTACACAATTTTTATTTACAAGCAAGCAAGGTAAGTATAGTTTTTCAACCGACTATAAAAAAATAACATTAGTAATTAAATTTGTAGTTTTATTCTGAAATTTCTGAAAAGAGTTCGTAACGTTGTAAAATTTTCTTTTAAGCAGGCGGCTTAAGTGCCCAAGTTTTACAACTAAATTAGACAATAATGCGACAAATCGCCTTCCGCTTCGTGACTCGACGCGGAAGAGAATTTGCAAAGTTTTTTATATCATGCGACACGGCCCTTTGGGCTCGATGCGAATTACCGTATGAATACAAAATGGCGGTAATACGTTCCAAGTTTAAAATCAATAAGCTATTGTTAGGGATCTTCTTGTGGTGTATTATGTGGGGGGCTATTTGACTTTTGGGGACACCCAAAATTTTGTTAACTAAGTATCCAGCTACAGTAATTGATATTAATAAAAAATATGTTGTTATAATTAAGTCATTTAAATAAAAGTGATGCTGATAACTGACATCAATAAAATCAGAGATAATATCAGTCAATGTCTATGGCAATTCCGCATTAAGTATTTATTTTTGGATTTCGAAGATATGTTATTTGTTCAAGGTTCGTGCATAATAAATAACAAAAATCGTACAGTGGTGAAAAGTGTGTATTACAGTAGAAGCCGGTTATAACGACATTAAAAGGATCTCGCTATATACATGCTGTAACCGATAAGTGTTATAAACGATACCTACTCCTTATACATGCATTTGTCGGGAGCTTGTTATTTCGTAATAGCCGATGTGTCGTTATAACCGATGTCGCTATAACCGGTTTGTACTTCTTCACGTATGTACTTGGATATACATCAATTCAAATACAATGCTATACGATACTCTTGCTCTCATTGTGAATTGTCGTATGAATACAAAATGGCGTTACGTTCCAAGTTTAAAATCAATAATCGATGACATGATCGGTACGAATGACGAGGGAATTTTCGTTACTTCAATATTTTAAGGTAACAACGTTTATCCCGCGACTCCGGCTGCCTAAAATCTTTTTTCAGGTAAGCATTACACTCTAAAAGCTCTCTATTTGCCAATGAAAACTCTGTCAGTACATCCAACTGTTTCGCAGATTAAGCCGAACAAACGGATAAAAAAAATGAATGCAATTTTTAAAACCGAATAACTGAATGTATGAACCGAATTCCTATGCCTTTGTTTTTTATGTTTTGTGGCTAACCATAAACAAACAACCACAACTAAGTGATGATATTTTTTGCAATTAGATGGCGAAACGAACATGCCGCTCGCCTGATGGTTAATTATACGGCCGCCCATAAACAGGAGCAACACCATACAGGACTTTGAACTACAAAATACTGCGTAGTGCCTCTGCACTCGTCACTCTGAGACATAAAATGTTAAGTCTCATAATGCTTAGTAGTTTTGCTTCAATGTCCTTTAATCCGGAACAACAGAGCGTGCAACAGTTGCTTGGCGGTAGAAATAAACATTACTATTAAGTACAAATTAAATCCCGTTGAATAGCAAATGTCTGGTTTTCAGTCATCATTTTCAATTCAGTCCTTTTATTCAGACTTCATTACCATAACTCGATATTATTATACAATATCGGCGCAGTAAAGGCTCACTGATTGTCGTGCTTTGTCGCGTCGAAGATCGCCAGAAGTCGAATTATCTGATGGGATATATTTTAAATATTAACATATTTCTCGACTTTTGACATTGCGACATCATGTAGCATGATATTTATAAGTTTTTGATCGAAAAGTACAGCTATTCGTCTGATTAAACCACTTTATTATAAACTAGCTTTTGCTCGCGGCTCCGCCCGCGTTATAAAGTTTTCAGGCTAAAGTTTTCCATTATAAAAGTAGTAGTTTCCCGGGAGCCTATGTTCTTCCCACGGTTTCAAACTGTCTCCATACCAAATTTTATCTTAATACGTTGGGTAGTTTTTGAGTTTAAGACGTTCAGGCAAACGGATGCAGCGGGGACTTTGTTTTATAATATATTTTTAGAACTTTTAAGAGGAATAATCCCGACATACATCATTATTGCATAACTTTAACCGTTTACGCAGCGCACGCAACGGAAGCTCTCAAAACGAATAAATTGTCCCC
The DNA here is from genome assembly GCF_014839805.1 of Manduca sexta. Lineage (NCBI taxonomy): Eukaryota > Metazoa > Arthropoda > Insecta > Lepidoptera > Sphingidae > Manduca > Manduca sexta. The sequence goes on from NW_023593349.1 coordinate 2,672, forward strand.
GTATTTGTAACATGTTTCATTACTGCTCCGCTCCTATTGGTCAAAGCGTGATGATATACAGCCTATAGCACCCCACAAATAAAGGGCTATCCAACACAAAACGATTTTTTCAGTTCAAACTGGTAGTTCCTAAGATTAGCCATTACTGCTCCGCTCCTATTGGTCATAGCGTGATGATATATAACTTAGAGCACTCCACGAACAAAGGGCTATCCAACGCAAAAGAATTTTTCAGTTTGGACCGGTAGTTCCAGAGATTAGCCATTGCTGCTCCGCTCCTATTGGGTATAGCGTGATGATATATAGCCTATAGCAATCCACAAATAAAGGGCTATCCAACGCAAAAAGAATTTTTCAGTTTGGACCGATAGTTCCTAAGATTAGTAAACAAATATAATGAGAAAGCTTCGAACTGCTAAGCTATCGGGATTTACACGTGTCATTGTGAGTCAACCATAAAAGATAGACATATGCTGTCGTGGGATATTTTTTACATAATTTTAAGGAGAAAATTTCCGTCATACATGATTTCTATGTAGCTTTAACCATTAAGGTTGCACACGCGACGGAAGCTTAAAAATGGAGTAACTTCTCCCGTTTTCCCAACATTTCCCTTCACTGCTCTGCTCCTATTAATTGTAGCGTGATGAAAAGTATACTATAACCAGCACAGGAGTATGAAAAATAATTGTACCAAGTTTCGTTAAAATCCGTCGAGTAGTTTTTGTTTCTATAACGGTTATACAGACAGACAGACAGACAGGCAGACAGACAAAAATTTTACTAATTGCATTTTTGGCATCAGTATCGATCCCTAATCACCCCTGATAGTTATTTTTGAAATATATTTCATGTACAGAATTGACCTCTCTACAGATTTATTATAAGTATAGATATAGATAATATGAACACCTACGCTCGTCACCCAGAGATATGACATAAGTCCCAGGAAATAGAAGACACTAGCTAGTGTTGAAGTTCTCGAGCTATTTATTATGCCATACACACTCACGCTTGACACACCGAAGGACTTTGCAGAGACGCCACTATTGAACCACCCACCCACTTTTCACTATCAGTATTCCATCCCATGATGTGAAAGGTAAGCAAAGCGCTAATACTTTTATTATAAATACTTTTATTTTCAATGTCTAACATTCGCGTAAACATAAGAAATCATTATGGACAGCATAATCAAAATGAAAAGCCATTTTCAGACCCGTACATTTCTAATTAAACTGAAATACCTCCTCAAACACTCTTCAAGTCTAAAGGTCCGGCGATCTACACAAAATTAAATTTATTAAAACTTGTAATTTATATAAATCAAAGGCTAATTTAAATAATAGCAGTTCAAGTTTAAAACGTTTATTTGTGTTAATAGGGTTGTTTGGATGTCTACCACGAAGCCGAATATTCGGCCAATCAATTTGTGTGCGTCGGTATTTTCCGTATGTCTAGACATGTAATCGCTTTGATGGAATTGAGGAATGGGTTGATTAGCCTGTGCTTCTATGTTAAAAGTTAAAGTTCCTTTACATTGCTGCTTATCTTAAAGCTGGATTTATGTTTTGAAGATTTGCTTTAAATTCATTTATTCAGACGTCTTTTAAAATTTCGGTTTAGGAGATATAAAACAGATTTGATAATATGTAGGTACTAGGTATATGTTTCTATTTTAATATATCAATAGCTTTATTGTTAATAACCAGCTTTTGCTCGCAGCTTTGCCTATGTTAAGGAGTTTTCCGGGATAAAAGTCCCGCTATATATTTTCTCAGGATAGAAATCAGCTTATAACCTTTCTAGGGTCTTAAACTACTTTCATACCAAATTTAATAAAAAGCCGTTCCGTAGATTTTAAGAAAATCGTTAAGGTACAGAATATGAGACTTTGTTTTATAATATGTATAGATTCTACATTAAGTTTGTTTGTAATATAGTTCGTGGAACGATTAAACGTAATTAATATTTGACTAAAGGAACTATTATAATTTCTTGAAAATATTTACGTAGATATGCAATCGAAAATCAGTAATTAACTACTAAAATAAACCAAGATATGTATTATCTCAACGAAACCAAGTTTTCATTATATTTCGAGGGTGTAAAACACAAACTAACGAATGGTTCGCGGGCATGCGGTTATCCGCCACCACTTATCCGCGTCACGCGCCCCTCTAAGTAAACATCATTTATCTTTCGGGCTTCGGCCAATTCCGCCGCCGAAAATTCGGAGTAGGGTCTCAGAGTGAATTCTATGTTAAATTACAGATAAGTAAATATTTAATTCAAATTATCTTGCTTTTGATTCGTATATATAATAATAATAATAATAATATCAGCCCTGTATTATATACTTGCCCACTGCTGAGCACGGGCCTCCTCTACTACTGAGAGGGATTAGGCCTTAGTCCACCACGCTGGCCTAGTGCGGATTGGTAGACTTCACACACCTTCGAAATTCCTACAGAGGAACTTCTCAGATGTGCAGGTTTCCTCACGATGTTTTCCATCACCGTTAAAGCGAACGATAAATTCACAAAGAATACACACATGATTTTTTAGAAAAGTCAGAGGTGTGTGCCCTTGGGATTTGAACCTGCGGACATTCGTCTCGGCAGACCGTTCCATATCCAACTAGGCTATCGTCGCCATCGTATATATATAATGTTTTTAAATTGTCTAAAGGGTGCTTTGATTAGACTGGGTTCAAAGGCTTCTGATTTTTAAAGCGGCACGACAAAGTGACCCCGCTACACCTGATGGTAAGGAGAGTAGGGTCTAGATAGAGTTTACTGACTAGAGATGATTACCCCTCGCCAGTCGACACAATTATGCCGGCCTGTTTGAAGCCGGAGTTTAGTCTAGAGAATATTTTGTCATTCAATTGATATTAAAACCAGTTAATGAAGAAATAAATCGTCCTTTCCTAGTCTATTTCTTTCCTTTGGAGCAGCCGTCTGCTTTCCTTTAACGAATAATTGCAGAGGGTGTATAGGTTGTGACGACGTTAATCTACCTGTTTGTTAGCTAATCTGGGGTCGTAGTCAATATGCGTTTCTACAATTGTTAACGCTAATAATATTATGATTTCTTATGTTTACGCGAATGTTGGACATTGAAATAAAACTATTTTGTGCATTTTATCACGGTTTTTACAGCACGGTTATGACAGCTTCACGACACTGTGAGCACATTCTGCATAGATCGGATCATCAACAGCTACAACTAATACAAAAATTGTATAATTGTAATATGTAGGTATATATTATAAAGGACTTTTCAGGTGAGCAACACCTCAGTGCCCCCGTGACCACGAAGGCTACAATCTTCGAAACGTCGGGACAAAATTATAATATATAAACCGCGATAAAATATCTCATAATATAGTTTAGTTTTCTATTAGCGTCAACGATTTTAAGGCGTTTTAGCTATGACTCCTGCGCAGGAAAGGAAGTTAATGATTTCTGTCAATTCCAATGTAAGCTATATAACGTTATGCTTATTTAAGAGCTGCATGGCGCTTATCATGAGACCAATATGCTCGTCTCGTCATTTAGTAGTTTAAATAGGTCTGGAATTATATACTTGAGTAATCATAGAATTTATTCAGTGTAAATAATCAAGTTAATGCTTTGAACAAAAAATTACACTGAATTTGGGCCAACACACAGGTCCAATTTGTTCACATATAAATTCAATTTCTATACATTAAATAAGTCGAAAAGGAATGATTCAGTTCTGAAAAGGTTAATTTTGTGCCATTCAGGGTTCAGATGAGACAGATTGACAAATAAGCCGATCTCTTGAATGTTTAGTTCAATATTTATAGAAACCATGTTGGTATATATGAAAAAAATATATATTATTGATTATGAAGATTATCTACTTATTTTTTAGATTCGACGGACGTTGTGTGCTCTAAAACATCTTTTTTTAATTTTCCATTTTCAATTGTAGGATATTAAATACTAGATATACTTATGGCTTCACTTGGGTAAAAAGTTTTTGCGGTATATATATTTTCCCAGAATAAAATGTAGCCTATAGCACTCTTAGGAATAATGTAGCTTCTTATTGGTGAAAAAAATAATCCGTTTAGTATCTTCTGAGATTATCGCTTTCAAACAAACTCTTCTTCTTATTAGTATAGATTAATATACTTGAGCATGCCTCACAAGTCGACATAATTTAACATCAAATTATTACATGGTCATCTGCAAGGCAACAGTACCCCTTCTTATAAGAAGAATAATTTAAGCGCTATCCAATTTGTGCTATACAAGAAACTGTCTACACAAACAACCCATAATGATTTCTTATGTTTACCCGAATGTTAGAGATTAAAATAAAACTATTTTGCAGATTTTGTCGTGGTTTTTATTTTGTAGGGTGAAAATCTATATATATAAAATGAATCCCTATTTCCCTTGGTCACGCCATCACGCGTGAACGACTGGACCGATTTCACTATTTTTATTGTTGTGTTTGTTATTGTCAGGAGAAGGTTCTTGTTAAAGAAAAAATTGCGCGGAAAATTAGAAAAGTTAATAAAACTTAACGAAAATATTAATTTATATTATTGTCAATCGTTTGAAATAACTGTAAGCGATTGACAGAATGCGCGCTGCAAATTCATAGTTAAGACGGGACAACGCTTGTCAGGTCAGCTAGTTATTATATAAAAACCGCAAAATAATTTTATTTTAATGTTTAACACAAACAATCCGTCACGTTCATAAAATTTGCTTCATTTTACTTTATTTTTCTTCCCAATGAGTTCCTCAGTGAACTGAGTCACGCCTGCAACCTTTAGCTTTTCACTGGAGCGTGTTCTCATGATTTCGCTATTATTTCCTATTTACGCAGAATTTGAGGCTATCGGTAACCTTTGGGCGGTTTCGTTCAGTCGCCATATTGATATTCTTCATGATGGATTTTTTGTAATAAGAGCATGATATACTCATTAGTACTTGGTGATGTTTTATTGATTTTTGAATGACGTGACGAGCTTGCCATTCGCCTGATGGTAAGCGATATGATCGCCTATACATAGTAGTAACACCATCCATAACCTTGAATTACAAAGTATGGTTTGGTATTCCACTGCGCTCATCATCCTGAGACATGAGGTGTTAAGTTTTAGTATGTCCAGTAGTGACACTGGCTACAATGTCCTTCAAACCGGAATACAACAGTGACAAACTGCTGCTTGGCGACAGAAATAAACAATGCGGTGGTACCTACCCAGGCGGACTCTGATATATCAGAGACCTATCACCAGTTTGTACAACATGTAAGTTTCTCGCTTCATAAAAAGAAGTAACAAAATCATTGTTAGGCTATCACAAATGACTCCATCTTTAAAAATTTGCTGACAAAAAACTTTTGATCTAAAACATCAGTAAACCTTATCTCAAATGTGGCGCGGATCGAAGCAATAAATCTCGGACGCCCTTTAGGCCCGATTTACTGACCCATTACGCACCTCAAGCACCCGAGGTCTACTCAGATAATTATACTTGGATTAACTTAACGATCATAAACGTTCAATGAGCGGGTAAATTCTGTCAAATGGTTCGCGCGGGCCTACTACGAAAGTGAAGCCGTATTCCGAATGTAAGTTTGTAAAGCAGGACGTCCACTATGCGGCTAGCGTTCAAAATGGGAGTCCGGCAATTATTTTCAAATAAAGCGGAAGAGTCACCTTAGTTTTTATATGTTATATAATATGTATAATATTATTTTTTATATTTATATATCTATATGTATATATATTTTTTATTTTGTTGTTTGAACTTTTAAATTTTCAACCTTTCTTTCATTATCTCCGCACCACCCTAAGGTTGACTGGTAGAGAATGCCCATGTCATTAAGTCCGCTTGTATACTTAGTCTGGCCATAAATACTGTTACACTTAATTATAAAAAAATATTACATTTGAATTTCGAATCTGTCATTTTTATACGATTGTTCATTGTGTTTTCTCATTTTGGCGCCAATACATTGTAAAATATTTTGCGATATTAAAATGGTGTGGGGTGATAAAGAGAACCGAATCGCTGTGATAGCATTACACAAAGTAGGTATGGAGCCAAATGCAATTTTTAAAACTCTCCATACACTTGGTATTAGTAAAATGTTTGTGTACCGGGCTATTAATAGGTACAATGAGACCTCCTCTGTTTGTGACAGAAAAGATCTGGCCGTCCACGTAGTGTTCGTACGAAAAAGGTGGTCAAAGCAGTAAGGGAAAGAATTCGAAGAAATCCTGTCCGAAAGCAAAAGATTTTATCTCGGGAAATGAAGATAGCACCTAGAACCATGTCGCGTATTTTAAAAGATGACTTAGGACTTGCAGCCTATAAGAGACGCACTGGCCATTTCTTAACTGATAATTTAAAGAAGAATAGGGTGGTAAAATCGAAACAACTACTGAAGCGGTACGCAAAGGGAGGTCACAGAAAAATTTTGTTTACGGATGAGAAAATTTTTACAATTGAGCAACATTTTAACAAACAAAATGACCGTATTTATGCTCAAAGCTCTAAGGAAGCTTCCCAATTAGTCGACAGAGTGCAACGTGGACATTATCCGACTTCAGTGATGGTTTGGTGGGGTGTTAGCTATGAAGGAGTGACTGAGCCATATTTTTGTGAAAAGGTATCAAAACATCGGCACAAGTGTATCAAGATACCATTCTTGAGAAGGTAGTTAAGCCCCTTAACATCACCATGTTCAATAACCAAGTATGGTCCTTCCAGCAAGACTCGGCGCCGGGTCATAAAGCTCGGTCCACGCAGTCTTGGTTGGAATCGAACGTTTCGGACTTCATCAGAGCTGAAGACTGGCCGTCGTCTAGTCCCGATCTTAATCCGCTGGATTATGATTTGTGGTCAGTTTTAGAGTACAGCTTGCTCTAAACGCCATGATAATTTGGAGTCCCTAAAACAATCTATACGATTGGCAGTGAAGAATTTTCCCATGGAAAGAGTGCGTGCTTCTATTGATAACTGGCCTCATCGTTTAAAGGACTGTATTGCAGCCAATGGAGACCACTTCGAATAAGCTTTTTATATTTTTAATTGTTTTATATTTATGTATTAAACTGACACACTGTAAAAGTAATAAATGTTATTTGCAGTTAACAATTTTCTTTTTTCTTTATTACAATATTTATGGCAAGACTAGGTACATTGGTATATGAAGTGCTAATAAATAAATAAAGAAATAAATAAATTGCGGCTTCGTGATTCGTGTTATGTTGTGCCTTCATTAAAAAACCTAATGTAATTTAGTACCTTAATTAAGTGATAGATATACTAAGTATGTTGGTGTATTTTTTTTCTTTTCTGGTACCTGAGAGCATTATACATATAGTTTTATCCCTACAAACAGTTCGCCAATGGCAACTATTATAGCGTTCTGTTATTTTTTTAGATAAATTGAATTATATATAAGAGATAAGTTTCGTTTTCAGTAATAAATCGAATAATTTCCAAAGACAAATAAAAGGAGAACCATGACTTGTGTTTCTTAATTTTTAGTAACATGAATAATTATTAATTTTCATTTACTTTTTGACATAAGTAAATATCGTAAAAAATATAATTAAATTGTTGGTCTTGTAATAATGACCCAGTGAAATGTAAAATTTAACTATTAGGATACCAATGTTCATTTCAAATTGTGAAGATCTCTTGGTCGTAATAAAGACTAGTTCCAAGAAATATATTGAGACAGAAACAACTTTGGCTGAAGCTTCGTTTACACTAATGGCCCTAGTGTGTTCAACTATATAATTACCAAATAATAGGAGATTTAATATCTTATAGCAATCATGTAATATTTTATTGGTTTTCATGGATTATCTTTTGCTTTTACGGTGAAAGAAAATATCTCGAGGAACATATCTTTAATTCTAAACTATTTCAGTAGTAAAGGAGGCCCTTGTTTAGCAGTGGGCAGTATAATTTAGGGCTGATATTATTATTATTACGTAAAGTGTAGTATTTTTGTCAGAAATGAAAAGAAAACAGCTCTTCACACTTCGCACTAGAATATTTATTTCTTAGAACACTTTTACATTTGGACCACCACTTACTAGACACTACTTTTTGGCCTCCAATGCTTAAATAGAACTGTCTGACTTTGCGCGAGCAAGCCGAACTTCACGTCTGTTTTTATACTACCCACTTTTACGTTAACATCAAATTGCGTACTTTTTTAAATTTAAGATCGTAATTGAAACCTAAATGCGACACTTAATTTTAGAATTTCATTTTAATACCTTAATTTTGTTTTAATATTCCATAATATTCAGAAATCATGACAGAATCAAAATAGCGACATATTCAGCGTAGCTTTAAAAATCTAATCCATTAAAAGATACAAAAAGCAAGTTATCCCAAATCGTACTCCATAAATCTAGAAAAAACTATAAAGCCTTATCGATATAAATCTTACATTCGAATGCCATTTCGTAGTAAGAGACCATGTTAGGCTTCAAATACTCGGAATTTCCTAAGCGTCCTAACTTAATGGCGAAAAATATTTTTTCAGTGAAAATAAAGCGTCTTTAACAGCTTTTCAAGAAAGTACAACTTTCAGTAGTGGCGTTGGCTGAATTATGTTCGTGAAATATGTAGGGTTTGGATGGGTGTAAATAAAGCTTTACGTAATAGTTGTGTGGAATGAGGGAGGAGAGAAATTATAGTGTTTCTTTCAATTCCCCATTATTGAAGCTCGTGATTTTCATTTTTTGATGATAGTCTCCATTGACTTCGGTCTTCTGCTTTTTTTATCGCTTTGAATGACGAGACGAGCTTGCCGTTCTCCTGATGGTAAGCGATACGACCGCCCATAAACAGAAGACGCCAACCAACATCTTGAATTACAAAGTATTGTAAAGTGGTATTCAAAGTCCGCCATACATTGCGTTTGTCTCATAAATAAAAACAAACATATCCTTTCATAGGCGAATAATGCAGACTGCAACCTTTATTGTCGATTGGTAACTCAGACGAATATAGACCTACGAAATCATGTTTCGAATTAATTTCAAGCGAGAAACTTCGAGAGTGCTTCAACATCATTAAACTTACCTACAGTCACACCTACATCGAACTGAGATAATTATCAAAAGATTTAGTTTGATGAGTTCAGCTGGAGTTTTAAAGAAGGTAAGAGATCTTAATACTTGGAAGACAAAGGCTAATAATGAAACCACATTTTCTATAAGATTGTTATGATATTTTTTTTAATCTTGGTTTTATTTGGGGGTTTTTATCTATAGCAGACATGACTTCGTAACTTGTTACAATGTAAACACATTATTTAATAAATACCATAGTATAAATTTTAGATAGGTATTAAAATAAGTCGACTTACTGCAGAACTGTTAATAAATTACAAAATTTTCTAACGATCTCTGATTTTGGCCTAGATACAATACTTTGCGTAGTTTGCTTGCGCGTACTTTCTTAGGACGTCCAGTCAGCCACAGAAGTAGCTAAACAAATCCAGTAATTTAAAACAGTTCTACGCAAAAACTTACAAAAAAATAATTCTTTATCTTAAATAAAGTAAACCCTTTAAAGCATATTTTTGTGCAGCAAAATTATATTTTATGATACAAAAGATTAAAGGCGTAGGAACAACTTTGAATTCTAAAGTACGTACTGCTTCCCATCAGCGCACCATTTTTACGTTTCAAACAAAAACAATCAAAACTCGCTATATTCAAATTCCACAAATATTTCCATAGGCAAAACCTACAGTGGACCATAAACAAGGACAGAGGTCCATTTATCTTCTTTATTACAATAGAATCCTTTGCGAGCGTCCCTTGGAAGTTGTTTGCTTCGTGTCCATTGTGCCCTCCATTACCCAATGAGATAACTTCGCAATAATCTGCTCATAAATTCATATTAATCTTATGAACATATAGAAGGATTTATGTAGGCTCTTTAGTGAATCGAAATAAGTTCTCTTAATCCAAAATAAAGATAGGTCAAGGCTAATTACGTTTTATGTAATCTATATAATAATATCAGCCCTGTATTATATACTGTCTCATTGCTGGGTACGGGCCTGCTCTACTATTGAGAGGGATTAGGCCTTAGTCCACCACGCTAACTTAGTGCGGATTAGTAGACTTTTCCTATAGAGAATTTCTCGGGTATGCAGGTTTCCTCACGATGTTCTCCTTCACCGTTAAAGCGAACGATAAATTCGCAAAGAATACACACATGATTTTTTTAGAAAAGTCAGGTGTGTGCCCTTGGGATTTGAACCTGCGGACATTCATCTCGGCAGTCCGTTCCACACCCAACTAGGCTATCGCCGCTTAATCTATACTATTATGTAATAGTAAATAATCATGTTCATTACTATCATCAGGCGAGCGACTTGCTCGTTCCATTAAATTGTAAAAATGCACAACTTGGAGACCGCAATGGTTTAAAGCGCACATATTCACTACATCAATGGACTATAGTATACAAAGAAGGTATTCAGTACAGCACAAAATCCCACATTTAACTAAAAGCAATGTTGAAAAGTCTATAACTTTCTATTCAAAACGATTATCCGTCCGACCCGCCTGTTGTCAGGCAGAAGTCGTCAAGCCATGACATAATCGTTGGGACTGAAACCGACTCTAAACCGACGATACGAAAGCCAGCCATGCGAGATGATCGCTTGACGAAACGGTTGGTTTTGACAATGCTACGGACGCTTTGGATGTGTTAGGTATATTTTGAAGAGTATCACGCCTTTTTTCAACTATATGGGGTAGGCAGACGTGTATGCATACCTCCCTCAAATATGTTAAATACCACATTCCAACTCTCTTATGACGCAGTGGACTGAAAAGTAGTAATTTATTGTGGTTTTAATAACTACGACAATATGAAAGGACCCCAATATTAGTTTTCTGTCCCAATACTATTATAGTGGGACTATCTACCCTACCTAACATTATTATCTATATTTACTTGATATTACTAATTGCATCTTTATTCCAACCTAGGATTCTAATCCAAAACTACACGGTTTCCAGTCACGTTGCCACTAGACAAATAAAACATTTTGTCTGCGCATTCTACGACTGACATTAAGATCCTCCTCCAATCTAACGACCTTGAGCATTTGTTCCATATATTTTACGTTATGAGTTATGGCCGGAATATGACAAAGATTTACAAATAAATAATTAAAAATCTATGTTAGGCCCCTTTGAATATTTTAAACTACCAAAATATTCCTTATTATATGCAAATTTAAATGAAGTGTACGTTAGGAGATGTATGGAATCAATCATTTAAGTAGTTATTTTTGTTAAATTAAAGATACCATATCCATTCTAAAAAAAAATTAAAACTACTATAATGTAATATAATAAAATAATATCAGCCCTGTATTATATACCTGCCCACTGCTGAGCACGGGCCTCCTCTACTACTGAGAGGGATTAGGCCTTAGTCCACCACGCTGGCCTAGTGCGGGTTGGTAGACTTCACACACCTTCGAAAATTCCTATAGAGAACTTCTCGGATGTGCAGGTTTCCTCACGATGTTTTTCTTCACCGTTAAAGCGAACGATAAATTCACAAAGAATACACACATGATTTTTTAAAAAAGTCAGAGGTGTGTGCCCTTGGGATTTGAACCTGCGGACATTCGTCTCGGCAGTCCGTTCCACACCCAACTAGGCTATCGCCGCTCTATAGTTAAAACTACTATAGTTAAGATGATATTGTAGAAATGTTATTTAATTTTTTTATATATTTTTTTTAAATTTCGAGTGGACAACTACTTAAATACTATTAGTGCACTGTTTTGCTAAGGGAAGCACCTTAAACGACCTCCGACACTTTAAACATAAATACACCGGCATAATTCGCCCTAACTACCGTCCAATCCTGTTAAATGGTGGGGGAAATCGCTATGTGTTATTCATGCCGTGGCCGCATTGCTCTGCCCTTTGGAGACATGCTCTGGAATTTAATGGCTCATGATTTGAACTTGTATTTGCATTTGGATCATAAGGTGCATGAATGATTTAGTTAAAGCAACTGTATATTAATTGGCAGAGATGAGATTCATAGTATACCCTTATTCTTCTTTTTTAAGTTCAAAAACAGAGGAGAAATTACTAAATTAAATTGCCTAGTAAAGCTAGATAAATAAGTATACGTAAATATATGTTAAAATTAAATTATTTTTTGGTTTTAGTGATGTTACTTTATATAAACAGTGCATATTACACAGAATTTTACATATCACACTCATTCAATCAAATACCAGGGTCATTTTGACATTAATAAATGAAATCGCAGACTCGTCTTAATCTATGCTAATATTGAGCTAAAAATAATACAGTATCCATTTTCACAAAAAATCGCAGTTTTACTTTTCTGATTTTTTGTTACTTTTGTAGTTGAGTATTAATGTGACATGTGCGTAAATGTATTTCTGATTAACAATGTGACGTTGCAAACAAAAACAAAGTAAGAGCGTGTAAAATTAAAATGACTTTTTATTGATATTTATTTTGATCGAAACTAATTTTACATTAGCTTTCCTTTCTTGATTAATTATTGATCAATTTAACCTTTAATTTGTCTTCACTATACAAACTCAGTTGTTAATGTATAAATATCATATACGTATCACACTTGTAGGTCCTCCAGTCCCAAAATTACAAGTTAAACATTTTGCTTATCAAAGATACCATCACATAGCAACATGACAGACGTTTTCGCAGGATTGTTAAGGATCAGTGAGTCCCTACCCCTGGCCACTCTGGCATTCGTCCAAGAAGTATCGATTCCTTGCGTAACATGGGAGATTGTATAATGTTGCCATTTGTCAAGAACAAGCTCCTCTCTTAACTGGGAAAAAGTTACCATGTGTCCCATTTTACTATTTACCCCATTTCATTTTTCTATATTATTATGAGGTAAATGGTAATTGTAACATGTTACTATGTACCCCATTAATATGTTTTGGTATGGCATTCTATATTTTAAAGAAATCTTTGTTTGTTCGCGTCAGTAACACTGACATTGCATTGTGGAAGCTTTATTATGTAACAAAACGTGCTATTTTCGAAAGCAAATAAAATATACCCCGGAAAATCCTTTATGTTCTCTGTATGACTCATTATCGTGAGTCCTGTTTCCAGCCCTGTCAGTACATCCAATTACTCGGTTGGCGAATACATCCTGAAATCCAATTAAAATGTAAAGGATAATCCAGAATATTTCAACAAACATTTCATTCTTTTTCCGTCAGAAGTCTTTGGAGAAATTAAGTGTAATGCGAGAGAGATACCGACTGCAGTTTTAATATTGTTAGATGAGATTAATATTTCTTGCGCTTATTCCAGTTAATTTCAGCGACGAGAAAGGCGGTGTTAAGTAAAGTAATAACTAAAACGCCTTGTTTTATGCCGCTTTGTCGTAAAAGAAACGTGTTAACCGAGTGTTATTATAAAAGGTTAAAACTTGTTAATTCCATAAGAATCGACGCCACGTTGCTGCATTTTAGCGTAACATAAATTGTATTTTGCAAAGTTATTTAATGTTCGAATGGAGCTGTTAATTAATTTATGCTGCAAAAAAGGAAACAGTGAGCGTTTATTCTAACGTATGTAGTCATTTATCGCTAGTTGCTATTGTTGTGATGGTATTTAAAAGTTAGTGAGGCTAGTGCCCATGGCTAAAAAATTACCTGATCCCACTTTAAACACCAAACAGGTATTTTTTCGCTTAAAGAACTAGTGTATACCACGGCATTAACGGAATCCGTCAATGGGATTTTCTTTGGATCTGAAAGCGGATCAGCGGCTTTGGCAGCAAAATGTTCCGCTCTTATTTCCTAAATGTTATCCAGACTTTAAAAATAGCCTTTAAATCGACGCAGCAAAGTCTAAACTTGTTTATGGTATAAAATTATAATAGAGCATAATTTACGTACTGAACATATTTTCAGAAACATGAATTGTATCAAATTTATTATAATTTGGAAGCACTAATTGGATCAAATATCATATAATTATCTATTTTACGGAATTAATGAAGTAAGTTGACAGATTTTTTCGGCTTAAAAGCAATTATCGTGTAATTAGGTGACGGAACACAAGCTTACCCCGATTTTGGCAATATCGATAAGCAGAGATGCAACTTTCATTATTTCGACCCTATATTTGCCCCATCATATTTAAATCTAAAGCGATGGTATTTTAAAGATATTTGTCGTTTAAGTGTATTAATTTCAATAAATACTGCGACGATTTAGAAAATGTTTTCAGCTAATAACCAACTATATTATTCTTATAATATAGGCTGGTCGTACGTGGGTTCGGGACCAGAACCAAGTAAATTATATAGGTTACAAAATTGACGTATTTGTACGACACGTAGCCTCCCTCTAACCGATAATCTATACATATTATAAAACAAAGTCCGCTTTTCTGTCCGTCTGTATGTTATCGATTTTCACAAAATCTACTGAACAGATTTTTATGAAATTTGGTATAGAGATAGTTTAAAACCCTGGGAAGGTTATAGGCTTTCTATCCTGAGAAAATCTATAGCGGTACTTTGTCCCAGAAAACTCATTCAAGCGGGAAGTCGCGAGAAAAACTAGTGTAGAACAATTTACTCAAATCAATTCAAGAAACATACAATACGCGTAATCAGATTACAGTCTGGATTCGTCCTTCATTACGCAAATGTAGTCGGCATGGAAACATTATTACTCAGATTTCTAAAACATACTAGAAATAATTATAATTTATGAATATAATTTTAATCATGAAAGTTACCAATTACCCCAAACAAAAATTAACATAATCAACTTGTCTGTTGTATCAAAAATATATATTTTGTCATGATAATATTTTCTAAGAAAATTAACGCAAATTATTTTAAGAATATGTTTTGTAGTAATAAATATGCTAAATTACGATGTTTAATATAATATTCATTTGCGTTTTAATATGGTAAAGACAAGTAAAGCTAGCTTAACATTATAAGACATTTAGTATCGTTTGATTTTACTTTGTTATTATGATTCTATTAATTTCTCGGCAAGACTTAGCGTATTAATTAAAAATAATTACATAAGTAGTTTGTACACCGCTTTAATACGTTATATAAAATGTTCTGTAAGTAAATATAGTTTTATTACGATAAATTACGGTACACAAGCATAACAGCCGCGTACAACATGAATTACTTCAAGTATTTTTCTATATACATGAAAATTAATTTCTATTTCCTTGGGTTATCGCATCACGCATGAAAGAATGGGACAATATTGAGAATTATTTTTTTGTTGTGTTAATTATTAGGAGAAGGTACTTATGAAAGAAAAAAATAAGAAAGTTGAGCGGAGTATTAAAAGATTGAAGAAAACTTAACGACAATAGTAATTTTACATAACTGTCAGCTATTGACAGAAAGCGGGTAAATAGAGCTTTACAAAAATAATAAGTTTTTGAATAATATATGTTTTAATTAAGTATACCAATTCATTCAATATTCATAGTTAAGACAGGACAATATCTATCGGGTTGGCTAGTCTTTCTATAAGAGAAAACGGGCTACGTGCTGTATAATTTCAAAATAATTCTTACTATTGAACACCCGATACAAATTTTAACTAATAAAGTTATTATGACAAACAGAATTGGAGGATTATTTCCAGATACCCCAATTTGGAATACCCAATTTCTAATTAACGGACGTTTGTTACAAGCAATTTTCATAAAACTAATTTATCCAGGACGCCCACGTCATGCATACAAATTCCCGAATACCCCAATAATATTACCGATCGTGATAACTTACCAATTTTCCGTAATTACCAAAAAGCGGTACCACAGTTTACTACAAACACAATTAAGTTATGATTAATTTCAAAGCGTAATTTACCATCTCAGATGTATTAGAATATATCTGCATATATTAAAATAATGATGCAGTGATGATACAATAATAGTAAATGCAGGAATTCATGTACGCAATTAGCTCAGTTTTAGTTCTCTTAGTATAGAAATAGATTCACCTAACAATTTTGAAATAGTTGAGGTTAAGAAGTCAATGCTTTTTACGCCTTAATTCCTGTCCAATATAATTAAGATTTATCTGAAATACCAAATTGATCACTAAGAAGTTAATATATATTACTAAACTTCAAGTAACGTATTGATTTTTAAATAGATTTAAAAACAATGTCACAGTGACTGATATTAAACATATATTAAAACACATTTATATTTAGGAATGAATATGTGTTGAAGTACTAACACGCGCTATTTAAACCACCACTAGGTCAACTAAAAATACACTATATAAATAGACTCGGTACCAAAAATAGATGCATATCAGACTATAATAAATTACCAAAACACCCCAATATTTCACGATAGATTACTGATTACCCCCAATTTGGTACAAATTGCAAGGCCCGTTCGAACCGGTAGCGGAGCGACTGCGTCGGCCGTTGCACCCGCATCGATGGCCTGAGGTCGCCGACCCCACCTGCGGGGATGCAGGCGGACTTACGTCATATTTTATAGCGGAAATGAGGTTGAGTTTTTCAGCAAACAACGTGATAAAACTAGTGTTAAGAGATGTTTGTGAGTTTATGTCTTGTAAAATTTTCACAATGGAAAATTCTTTCGCATCATTGATTGTGAGTGACCTATTTTTGTAGGAGGACATTGATCTAAGAAATTTGCGTCAGATCATT
>NW_023593350.1:0-24049 GCF_014839805.1 Manduca sexta
TGTATCGGTATGTTACTTATTTTGTAAGTACTTCCGATGTGCTATCTCAGTAGGTTGATTCCCTATGCTACTCGCGATAACACACCGTAAACGCGTGTTGTCAAAACAAGCTCTAAACACAAACGCGTTTCATACACGCGCCACGATGTGTAATTGAAAAATAGGTATTGTGTATGCCATACGATAGGTTGTCTATGCTTAATATTTTTATATTACGATGTGTTAATGCGTTCAGAAATCTTTCATCCCCTCGAATCGGCAAGTATCGGTTTTTTGAAAAGGCTTTTTTGTTTGTATTCGTGATATTAAATGATGTAACTCGAATAAATCACTGCCAAACTTTATTTAATCCCATTTTTGTATATACTTAAATGTAAGAAACATGAAAGGAATATAAAAATAATTTAAAGAAATTTCTGTAGATTGTGATTGTTTTCAAACGAAAAAATATAACTTCAAAATTATTGTCAAATGTCAATCTCATTGACTTATTTACTTGATTTGTTTACTAAAGCCACATTTTAAAAATTGAATTGAATTGATATATTGAATGCTACTGAAGATTTTACACGAATGCTGTTATATGAATAATAGTTAATGCTGTTGTGCTTATGCACTTTATGTTAAATTAGCGCTAACAACGTATATTAATAGGAATTCTACGGACCTTCCATTATAAAATTTGTTGCAAAATCGACAAGGCATTAACTCAAATTCTTTTTTATTTAGTTAAATAATGTGACGAGGATGCCGTTTACCTGATGATAAGCGATACGACCGCCCATAAACAGTTACAATGCCATCCGGAACTTTGAACTTGAAAGCATTATGTGACGTTCCACAGTAGGTTTTCAGAATGAGACAAAGATTTTAGGTCTTATAAAGTAAACCTCTTCCTCTAAACTGGTACACAGCAGTGCATGGACACAGTTTAACTTGGCTATAGAAATAGACATTGCCGTAGACACCTTATAACTATTAAGACAGACACTCACATATAACAGACTTACCAACAATAATTAAAATAAGTGTATATTGCCTATTAAACGTTATTTTTAAAATTTACAGCTCTAGTACCTAGTAACTTCTATATGCCGCTCAACCGGCATTAATCTTTTGGAATAAAAAGTACTCTATTCAATCCACAGCTCACTGTCTGAGTACCATATTTCATACACATTCATTTAGTTATTAAGGTGAAACTGATTAATTAACAAACATTCAAACTCATGTATAGAAATTTTACTTAAGTATATTATGTTATCTAAGACTGAACAACAAATAAAAAATAAAACAAAAATAATGTGTTGTTAAAACTGAGTATATTTTACTATTATTTATTTGGAATATCTTGCATTACATTCACTATCCTGTAAAAGAAATTATTTTATTATTACATTTGATATTATCAGTTTTGTTAACATTAGTATTCAATGTAAGATGCCTTTGGTCTCCTAAAATAAAAAAGGAAGTGTTTGTACAAACAATTTTAGATTTAACATGATTACATACTTTTGTTTGTAATTGTGTAAAATTATTGGGATTACCTACATGAAATTTTTGCTTTGTTTCCCTGGATCGATATTCACATTTAGAAGATTTTAATATTTAATTTAAAGCTGGCTAAGCCCTTGATTAAGACCTCTACCAATTACTTATAACAACAATAATGTATAACTAGTAAAATTTCTTCAATAATCTTTATTGTTATCAAACTTTATAGGTACAAAACTTTCACCACAAAGAAACTACATAGTATTAATTGTAATGTACATAATTAAGAAAACATTGTTTAAAAAGATACCTTCATTAGTGTTTTATATTTGTTTGGCCTATCTATTTACTAATAGAAATATTACATCGAAGTAATAAAAAATAAACTTGATTGACCTCAACTGTTGTCAAAAGTCGGGTTGCCAGTAGTAAAGTAGCTTATTTTTCACCGCTGAGCCCATAACACAAATTTGACTATCAAGATACAAAAACATAGGTTTGAATATTAATTCGATCATTTAGGATTGATGTTTGGTTTTGTTTCTGATAAGGTAGAATATTATATTTGAGTTTTCACGATGTAAAGAGGATACTATCGTCAATAGAAATTATACAGTCGTTGTATCTAAATAATTAATTTGTCTAAACGCGCATAGACGCGCTGGATTGCCGCACGTTATTTTGACAATTCGTAACATGCCCGTAAGGCGGATGTGTCACACCTCATCGTGTTCATGAAATGTCAAATTAGCATCCAGAATACTCTTACACAGTCATAACACGAAGTTAACGAAACACGCCGTGTTACAAGTTCGACATTGTCGTAGAGAATCATGCCCCAGCTTTCAAGACAATTGTAACTATGAAGATAAGCTCTTTTTTTACCTACCCTAAAATGCAATCTTCCGAACAATGAACAAACTTAATAATATTGCATAATAATAATATCAGCCCTGTATAATACTTGCCCACTGCTGAGCACGGGCCTCCTCTACCTACTACTGAGAGGGATTCGGCCTTAGTCCACCACGCTGGCCTAGTGCGGATTGGTAGACTTCCCACACCTTCGAAATTCCTAAAGAGAACTTCTCGGATGTGCAGGTTTCCTCACGATGTTTTCCTTCACCGTTAAAGCGAACGATAAATTCACAAAGAATACACACATGATTTTTAGAAAAGTCAGAGGTGTGTGCCCTTGGGATTTGAACCTGCGGACATTCGTCTTGGCAGACCGTTCCACACCCAACTAGGCTATCGCCGCTTAAATAATATCGCATAAACTCGAAGAATTAGAAAAGGTTGTATGAAGTTAACTCTTCTGCTCTATTCAATACGAAGCAGTTTAACCAAACGCAAACCTGAAAACTAACGTCTTAAGAACATCGTGGTGCAACACCATAGAAACCGCTACATTCGTATAAAAACTCCTTAACTATTTTGAGTCGAGAATACATCTTGTGTCAAATATGTTTATAGTAACAATAAGTGGTGTACTACTCTAAAACCACGCGTACAACCAATCAGGCACCAATCAGATACATACTGCTCATCTCGACAATTTAAACAAACCGAAAAATAGCATCCAAACAAAGCCGTCAAGTACCCAACATAAATCCAATTAGGCTTTGAAATACACGTGAAAATGGCCGTCGGCGTGTATTTTTTAATAGACTACCAATGCTTCTGTTCCCGACGTCCAATTACAGCGACTTTGACAGACCAATCTCAGCCAATAGACAGTAGTCCATTGTTACCTGCACTAACACGTTAAGAAGTTTATTTATTTATTTATTTGTAATAAGGTACACCAACAGCACTACATATTACATCAATCAATATGATAAAAGCAATAAGGTACAGTATCTGATATGTGTGCTACTAATAGGTGAACACAGCGTTTACCACTAACAACATATTGAATTAAAATCTAAAACATAATAATAGGAGGTAGAAAAGAAAATTATAAAGTACTAAAAATATGAAATCAATGAGTAACGATTATATACTAAATAATTTGTCTGTATAACACTATTGTAAACAATGTCATACAATTGGTCAGAAAAGATTAATGAGAATATCTTGTTGACTAAATTTATAAAAAGTTACATGTTTAATTTTTAGATATTATATTAGTCTATCATTCAATTTGCTTTACCTATAGTTTTGCTCCCAAATTAATTCGGGAGGAACGAAATAAATAAAAAATCTTTTCAACAAAATGATTTATAGTTAATAGATTCCGTGACAATAAAATCCGTGATTTAATTTGTGTGATCCTCTTTTTTATGTGTCGTAAATATTTGTGGGATTTTGCGCCGGTTGCGGACCAAGATGCTAAATTAATTTAGTCTAGCTAGCATAGCTGAGAAAACTAAATATTAAACAAGTTTACATAGTTTGCTGTCTGTAGATATATAGAAAACTATTATAACTGTGAGATCCTTAAAACCAGTAATTAGTCGTGGGATCTCTATCTTTTTTACCATTATTTATGTTATTTGTTTATCTTTTTCTATAATAACTTGAGAGAAAGATAAACAAACACACATCACGACTTTATCTTTGATGGGTTAGGCAGAAGTGCAACCTTTTTAAACCTACTTTTTGCTTTTTTAACCACTGCACCTGGTGGTAAGTGGAGTGGGGTCCAATTATTATTATAGTATTGCTACCAGATATACACAGACTGATCCCGAAAGGCGACATACTTACGTGTGCCACTATGGCGGGTTTTAACACTTGTGTACGGTGGTCGCTATCCGGGCGAATATAATATATCCTACCACCATCAAAGATTCGATTCCAAGACCTCAGATCAGTGTCATACTGCGCACACAATACAACCACCCCACTAAGGCAGTCACCAAGATAGATAAATGACAAAAATAAATTTTATGGTTGATTTAGCAATAAAATTCTTGCAATAATAATAATAAAAAAAACATAAGAATGGTACATTAAAAACCAACCAACAAATCCTTCAAATTTACGTAAAAGAAACATCCTTCCCATTTACCCATTCCCGTATACCCCATACGTTCGCGTAACAAAGCCACGGCCTGCATTGCGGCGATATTCGTTCGTCACAGTTACAGAGCTGAGGGCCGGCGGCGAGCGGCGAGCGGCATGTAAAACACTGCTATTGTGTGTTATCGGACACTAGTGCACGAATGTTCGGAGGCTAAGAACCGGCCTGAAGGTTAGTCGCGGCATCGTGGTTTGATGGAATTGCAATACAATTCTTTATTATAACCATTGTTAAATCAACATTAATACATTTAAATCTATGGTGTACAATGGGCGACCTTTGTGTGCAAAGAAACTAAACTCACTGTTATAGGCATCGGCGTACAAGAAAGAAACAAAAAGAAAATATTAAATACATTCTTATATAAAAATATGAAGATATATTAATATATAATTATTTATAAATTATTGTGGTGGTAATTTGCACTACTATTAGTATTAATTTACGACGGTTTTAATAAATGCGCCCAATATTAATCTTTTACCTGAACGCGAGAAACCAATCAAAAGTCGTTTATAAGCATATTGTTAAAAAACTTTTTCCTAATTGGTAAATTTTCGTGATGGGTCGAAAAAAAGATTGGGATCGTTTATTTAAATGTTGGTTTAAAAAATAATTATACAAAAATATAAATTTACCATTGTTAAAAAAATATTTGAATGTAAATGAATTATTAAGAGAGAATCCGTTTTATGCTAATGGAAATAAACGTTAATAACATTATAGAATTCTTTTATTTAGATTTGAGTATATGTATTTCAACATGCAGTTATTTGTTAAAAAGTAACGTATAAAAACGTCTCATCAAATAGTTTTTACAAAAGCACTCGGTACTTTCACATCAACTTTAACAAAACTTGATACATTATGCAGTGTTGCTGTTATTAAAATGGAATAACTAACAAAATATTGTGTACGAAGACCAAAATTAACCGTGTCGTCTATTTAACATTACTGAATCTTCATGAAAATACGTGCTACAAAAGTTGAATGTAAATTAGGCAAACGACACAAGTTACTAGCTCTCGGCCAATGTGCAGAGCAATGCATTTTCCGTAGCGTGTCGTCGACCTCTGTATATACGAAAATAACACCAAATATAAATACATTGTGTACATTTTCGTTCAAAACTTTAGGTGAAATATTCAAATATTCATACGAGTATTTTAGTGAAGTTTCTAAAAATGTTCTTATTTTAAATTGTATTGGTTTAAAAAAATGTTATATAAAAATGTTAGTGCAAATGCGAAATACTTATGACAATGTTGTCAAAGACTTTTATATCTGTCGTCTGATCTTATTACATTAGCATATTTACAACGTAAAACTAAAATTCTGCTAAAAATAAGCATGTTTCGAGATTTTGGCTCGATATCATAAGGCGTGTAGTTGTCGTATGCTGAAATTTTTTTAAGAAATTTTATCATGTTTAGTAGATGCTTGTATCAAAAAGTTCTTGACTTTCTTTTGCCTTCTAGGTTTCCGTGTTTGTTGAGTAGAATCTAATAATATTGTCTCTATTGCCAAATCTATGCATGTTATAAAACAAAGTCCACTTTTCTGTCAGTCTGTATGTAATCGATTATCTCAAAATCTATTGAACGGATTGTTATGTAATTTGATACGAAGATAGTAGATAGTTTATGACCCTGGGAAGGTTATAGGCTACTTTCTACTCCAGCAAAATATATAGCGGGACTTTTATCCCGGAAAATTCCTTCAAGAATGCCGCGAACAAAAGCTAGTTTATTATATTAATATTTTCTAACAATAAACAACTATACCGTACACCGCCATTTAACAAAAAAAACACATTCAGTCTATCCTATACGTTGCCTAATAAATAACTTGAACGTCTAACGTTGGCTTAATTACCAGTCTAAAATCGTCTTCCAATAGCTAATGTGACGCAACACGAAGAAACTTTGCCGGCAGAAACTTGTGCCTTACACAGACGCCTAGATAGACTATATATACTGTCTTTGCAATAACTTAATTAGACGTATGCAACACTAATATATGTATAGTTTCGCTTCGGGATATGGAAATTAGATGATATCGCGTATAAAGTTGAATGGCGTCGTTTAAACTTTTCATTATAGTCTATTATTACGAAGCAATCGATTGATAGGTTAATTTCATTGAATAAACTGAAGCTAACGATGCATGAATAAAGCAGGCGTATAATTACCTCTTTATTGACTTAATGCATACGATCGCAATGGTTATATACCACGCTACAATATTCATGAGTTCAGTACTTTCTTCGTAGGTAGGTCTTTTTTGAATAATAGGTTATGATTTTGATACTCACACATAATATATTGCTACATAAATGACAGAAATAAGGACACCCTTAGTACCCATATGTTTTCTCCAATTTCCAAATGGAATATGTCACGAATTCGATGTCTCTATTTGGGTTAAGTGAATGATCTGACGCAAATTTCTTAGATCAATGTCCTCCTACAAAAATAGGTCACTCACAATCAATGATGCGAAAGAATTTTCCATTGTGAAAATTTTACAAGACATAAACTCACAAACATCTCTTAACACTAGTTTTATCACGTTGTTTGCTGAAAAACTCAACCTCATTTCCGCTATAAAATATGACGTAAGTCCGCCTGCATCCCCGCAGGTGGGGTCGGCGACCTCAGGCCATCGATGCGGGTGCAACGGCCGACGCAGTCGCTCCGCTACCGGTTCGAACGGGCCTTGCAATTTGTACCAAATTGGGGGTAATCAGTAATCTATCGTGAAATATTGGGGTGTTTTGGTAATTTATTATAGTCTGATATGCATCTATTTTTGGTACCGAGTCTATTTATATAGTGTATTTTTAGTTGACCTAGTGGTGGTTTAAATAGCGCGTGTTAGTACTTCAACACATATTCATTCCTAAATATAAATGTGTTTTAATATATGTTTAATATCAGTCACTGTGACATTGTTTTTAAATCTATTTAAAAATCAATACGTTACTTGAAGTTTAGTAATATATATTAACTTCTTAGTGATCAATTTGGTATTTCAGATAAATCTTAATTATATTGGACAGGAATTAAGGCGTAAAAAGCATTGACTTCTTAACCTCAACTATTTCAAAATTGTTAGGTGAATCTATTTCTATACTAAGAGAACTAAAACTGAGCTAATTGCGTACATGAATTCCTGCATTTACTATTATTGTATCATCACTGCATCATTATTTTAATATATGCAGATATATTCTAATACATCTGAGATGGTAAATTACGCTTTGAAATTAATCATAACTTAATTGTGTTTGTAGTAAACTGTGGTACCGCTTTTTGGTAATTACGGAAAATTGGTAAGTTATCACGATCGGTAATATTATTGGGGTATTCGGGAATTTGTATGCATGACGTGGGCGTCCTGGATAAATTAGTTTTATGAAAATTGCTTGTAACAAACGTCCGTTAATTAGAAATTGGGTATTCCAAATTGGGGTATCTGGAAATAATCCTCCAATTCTGTTTGTCATAATAACTTTATTAGTTAAAATTTGTATCGGGTGTTCAATAGTAAGAATTATTTTGAAATTATACAGCACGTAGCCCGTTTTCTCTTATAGAAAGACTAGCCAACCCGATAGATATTGTCCTGTCTTAACTATGAATATTGAATGAATTGGTATACTTAATTAAAACATATATTATTCAAAAACTTATTATTTTTGTAAAGCTCTATTTACCCGCTTTCTGTCAATAGCTGACAGTTATGTAAAATTACTATTGTCGTTAAGTTTTCTTCAATCTTTTAATACTCCGCTCAACTTTCTTATTTTTTTCTTTCATAAGTACCTTCTCCTAATAATTAACACAACAAAAAAATAATTCTCAATATTGTCCCATTCTTTCATGCGTGATGCGATAACCCAAGGAAATAGAAATTAATTTTCATGTATATAGAAAAATACTTGAAGTAATTCATGTTGTACGCGGCTGTTATGCTTGTGTACCGTAATTTATCGTAATAAAACTATATTTACTTACAGAACATTTTATATAACGTATTAAAGCGGTGTACAAACTACTTATGTAATTATTTTTAATTAATACGCTAAGTCTTGCCGAGAAATTAATAGAATCATAATAACAAAGTAAAATCAAACGATACTAAATGTCTTATAATGTTAAGCTAGCTTTACTTGTCTTTACCATATTAAAAACGCAAATGAATATTATATTAAACATCGTAATTTAGCATATTTATTACTACAAAACATATTCTTAAAATAATTTGCGTTAATTTTCTTAGAAAATATTATCATGACAAAATATATATTTTTGATACAACAGACAAGTTGATTATGTTAATTTTTGTTTGGGGTAATTGGTAACTTTCATGATTAAAATTATATTCATAAATTATAATTATTTCTAGTATGTTTTAGAAATCTGAGTAATAATGTTTCCATGCCGACTACATTTGCGTAATGAAGGACGAATCCAGACTGTAATCTGATTACGCGTATTGTATGTTTCTTGAATTGATTTGAGTAAATTGTTCTACACTAGTTTTTCTCGCGACTTCCCGCTTGAATGAGTTTTCTGGGACAAAGTACCGCTATAGATTTTCTCAGGATAGAAAGCCTATAACCTTCCCAGGGTTTTAAACTATCTCTATACCAAATTTCATAAAAATCTGTTCAGTAGATTTTGTGAAAATCGATAACATACAGACGGACAGAAAAGCGGACTTTGTTTTATAATATGTATAGATTATCGGTTAGAGGGAGGCTACGTGTCGTACAAATACGTCAATTTTGTAACCTATATAATTTACTTGGTTCTGGTCCCGAACCCACGTACGACCAGCCTATATTATAAGAATAATATAGTTGGTTATTAGCTGAAAACATTTTCTAAATCGTCGCAGTATTTATTGAAATTAATACACTTAAACGACAAATATCTTTAAAATACCATCGCTTTAGATTTAAATATGATGGGGCAAATATAGGGTCGAAATAATGAAAGTTGCATCTCTGCTTATCGATATTGCCAAAATCGGGGTAAGCTTGTGTTCCGTCACCTAATTACACGATAATTGCTTTTAAGCCGAAAAAATCTGTCAACTTACTTCATTAATTCCGTAAAATAGATAATTATATGATATTTGATCCAATTAGTGCTTCCAAATTATAATAAATTTGATACAATTCATGTTTCTGAAAATATGTTCAGTACGTAAATTATGCTCTATTATAATTTTATACCATAAACAAGTTTAGACTTTGCTGCGTCGATTTAAAGGCTATTTTTAAAGTCTGGATAACATTTAGGAAATAAGAGCGGAACATTTTGCTGCCAAAGCCGCTGATCCGCTTTCAGATCCAAAGAAAATCCCATTGACGGATTCCGTTAATGCCGTGGTATACACTAGTTCTTTAAGCGAAAAAATACCTGTTTGGTGTTTAAAGTGGGATCAGGTAATTTTTTAGCCATGGGCACTAGCCTCACTAACTTTTAAATACCATCACAACAATAGCAACTAGCGATAAATGACTACATACGTTAGAATAAACGCTCACTGTTTCCTTTTTTGCAGCATAAATTAATTAACAGCTCCATTCGAACATTAAATAACTTTGCAAAATACAATTTATGTTACGCTAAAATGCAGCAACGTGGCGTCGATTCTTATGGAATTAACAAGTTTTAACCTTTTTATAATAACACTCGGTTAACACGTTTCTTTTACGACAAAGCGGCATAAAAACAAGGCGTTTTAGTTATTACTTTACTTAACACCGCCTTTCTCGTCGCTGAAATTAACTGGAATAAGCGCAAGAAATATTAATCTCATCTAACAATATTAAAACTGCAGTCGGTATCTCTCTCGCATTACACTTAATTTCTCCAAAGACTTCTGACGGAAAAAGAATGAAATGTTTGTTGAAATATTCTGGATTATCCTTTACATTTTAATTGGATTTCAGGATGTATTCGCCAACCGAGTAATTGGATGTACTGACAGGGCTGGAAACAGGACTCACGATAATGAGTCATACAGAGAACATAAAGGATTTTCCGGGGTATATTTTATTTGCTTTCGAAAATAGCACGTTTTGTTACATAATAAAGCTTCCACAATGCAATGTCAGTGTTACTGACGCGAACAAACAAAGATTTCTTTAAAATATAGAATGCCATACCAAAACATATTAATGGGGTACATAGTAACATGTTACAATTACCATTTACCTCATAATAATATAGAAAAAATGAAATGGGGTAAATAGTAAAATGGGACACATGGTAACTTTTTTTCCCAGTTAAGAGAGGAGCTTGTTCTTGACAAATGGCAACATTATACAATCTCCCATGTTACGCAAGGAATCGATACTTCTTGGACGAATGCCAGAGTGGCCAGGGGTAGGGACTCACTGATCCTTAACAATCCTGCGAAAACGTCTGTCATGTTGCTATGTGATGGTATCTTTGATAAGCAAAATGTTTAACTTGTAATTTTGGGACTGGAGGACCTACAAGTGTGATACGTATATGATATTTATACATTAACAACTGAGTTTGTATAGTGAAGACAAATTAAAGGTTAAATTGATCAATAATTAATCAAGAAAGGAAAGCTAATGTAAAATTAGTTTCGATCAAAATAAATATCAATAAAAAGTCATTTTAATTTTACACGCTCTTACTTTGTTTTTGTTTGCAACGTCACATTGTTAATCAGAAATACATTTACGCACATGTCACATTAATACTCAACTACAAAAGTAACAAAAAATCAGAAAAGTAAAACTGCGATTTTTTGTGAAAATGGATACTGTATTATTTTTAGCTCAATATTAGCATAGATTAAGACGAGTCTGCGATTTCATTTATTAATGTCAAAATGACCCTGGTATTTGATTGAATGAGTGTGATATGTAAAATTCTGTGTAATATGCACTGTTTATATAAAGTAACATCACTAAAAACCAAAAAAATAATTTAATTTTAACATATATTTACGTATACTTATTTATCTAGCTTTACTAGGCAATTTAATTTAGTAATTTCTCCTCTGTTTTTGAACTTAAAAAAGAAGAATAAGGGTATACTATGAATCTCATCTCTGCCAATTAATATACAGTTGCTTTAACTAAATCATTCATGCACCTTATGATCCAAATGCAAATACAAGTTCAAATCATGAGCCATTAAATTCCAGAGCATGTCTCCAAAGGGCAGAGCAATGCGGCCACGGCATGAATAACACATAGCGATTTCCCCCACCATTTAACAGGATTGGACGGTAGTTAGGGCGAATTATGCCGGTGTATTTATGTTTAAAGTGTCGGAGGTCGTTTAAGGTGCTTCCCTTAGCAAAACAGTGCACTAATAGTATTTAAGTAGTTGTCCACTCGAAATTTAAAAAAAATATATAAAAAAATTAAATAACATTTCTACAATATCATCTTAACTATAGTAGTTTTAACTATAGAGCGGCGATAGCCTAGTTGGGTGTGGAACGGACTGCCGAGACGAATGTCCGCAGGTTCAAATCCCAAGGGCACACACCTCTGACTTTTTTAAAAAATCATGTGTGTATTCTTTGTGAATTTATCGTTCGCTTTAACGGTGAAGAAAAACATCGTGAGGAAACCTGCACATCCGAGAAGTTCTCTATAGGAATTTTCGAAGGTGTGTGAAGTCTACCAACCCGCACTAGGCCAGCGTGGTGGACTAAGGCCTAATCCCTCTCAGTAGTAGAGGAGGCCCGTGCTCAGCAGTGGGCAGGTATATAATACAGGGCTGATATTATTTTATTATATTACATTATAGTAGTTTTAATTTTTTTTTAGAATGGATATGGTATCTTTAATTTAACAAAAATAACTACTTAAATGATTGATTCCATACATCTCCTAACGTACACTTCATTTAAATTTGCATATAATAAGGAATATTTTGGTAGTTTAAAATATTCAAAGGGGCCTAACATAGATTTTTAATTATTTATTTGTAAATCTTTGTCATATTCCGGCCATAACTCATAACGTAAAATATATGGAACAAATGCTCAAGGTCGTTAGATTGGAGGAGGATCTTAATGTCAGTCGTAGAATGCGCAGACAAAATGTTTTATTTGTCTAGTGGCAACGTGACTGGAAACCGTGTAGTTTTGGATTAGAATCCTAGGTTGGAATAAAGATGCAATTAGTAATATCAAGTAAATATAGATAATAATGTTAGGTAGGGTAGATAGTCCCACTATAATAGTATTGGGACAGAAAACTAATATTGGGGTCCTTTCATATTGTCGTAGTTATTAAAACCACAATAAATTACTACTTTTCAGTCCACTGCGTCATAAGAGAGTTGGAATGTGGTATTTAACATATTTGAGGGAGGTATGCATACACGTCTGCCTACCCCATATAGTTGAAAAAAGGCGTGATACTCTTCAAAATATACCTAACACATCCAAAGCGTCCGTAGCATTGTCAAAACCAACCGTTTCGTCAAGCGATCATCTCGCATGGCTGGCTTTCGTATCGTCGGTTTAGAGTCGGTTTCAGTCCCAACGATTATGTCATGGCTTGACGACTTCTGCCTGACAACAGGCGGGTCGGACGGATAATCGTTTTGAATAGAAAGTTATAGACTTTTCAACATTGCTTTTAGTTAAATGTGGGATTTTGTGCTGTACTGAATACCTTCTTTGTATACTATAGTCCATTGATGTAGTGAATATGTGCGCTTTAAACCATTGCGGTCTCCAAGTTGTGCATTTTTACAATTTAATGGAACGAGCAAGTCGCTCGCCTGATGATAGTAATGAACATGATTATTTACTATTACATAATAGTATAGATTAAGCGGCGATAGCCTAGTTGGGTGTGGAACGGACTGCCGAGATGAATGTCCGCAGGTTCAAATCCTAAGGGCACACACCTGACTTTTCTAAAAAAATCATGTGTGTATTCTTTGCGAATTTATCGTTCGCTTTAACGGTGAAGGAGAACATCGTGAGGAAACCTGCATACCCGAGAAATTCTCTATAGGAAAAGTCTACTAATCCGCACTAAGTTAGCGTGGTGGACTAAGGCCTAATCCCTCTCAATAGTAGAGCAGGCCCGTACCCAGCAATGAGACAGTATATAATACAGGGCTGATATTATTATATAGATTACATAAAACGTAATTAGCCTTGACCTATCTTTATTTTGGATTAAGAGAACTTATTTCGATTCACTAAAGAGCCTACATAAATCCTTCTATATGTTCATAAGATTAATATGAATTTATGAGCAGATTATTGCGAAGTTATCTCATTGGGTAATGGAGGGCACAATGGACACGAAGCAAACAACTTCCAAGGGACGCTCGCAAAGGATTCTATTGTAATAAAGAAGATAAATGGACCTCTGTCCTTGTTTATGGTCCACTGTAGGTTTTGCCTATGGAAATATTTGTGGAATTTGAATATAGCGAGTTTTGATTGTTTTTGTTTGAAACGTAAAAAATGGTGCGCTGATGGGAAGCAGTACGTACTTTAGAATTCAAAGTTGTTCCTACGCCTTTAATCTTTTGTATCATAAAATATAATTTTGCTGCACAAAAATATGCTTTAAAGGGTTTACTTTATTTAAGATAAAGAATTATTTTTTTGTAAGTTTTTGCGTAGAACTGTTTTAAATTACTGGATTTGTTTAGCTACTTCTGTGGCTGACTGGACGTCCTAAGAAAGTACGCGCAAGCAAACTACGCAAAGTATTGTATCTAGGCCAAAATCAGAGATCGTTAGAAAATTTTGTAATTTATTAACAGTTCTGCAGTAAGTCGACTTATTTTTAATACCTATCTAAAATTTATACTATGGTATTTATTAAATAATGTGTTTACATTGTAACAAGTTACGAAGTCATGTCTGCTATAGATAAAAACCCCCAAATAAAACCAAGATTAAAAAAAATATCATAACAATCTTATAGAAAATGTGGTTTCATTATTAGCCTTTGTCTTCCAAGTATTAAGATCTCTTACCTTCTTTAAAACTCCAGCTGAACTCATCAAACTAAATCTTTTGATAATTATCTCAGTTCGATGTAGGTGTGACTGTAGGTAAGTTTAATGATGTTGAAGCACTCTCGAAGTTTCTCGCTTGAAATTAATTCGAAACATGATTTCGTAGGTCTATATTCGTCTGAGTTACCAATCGACAATAAAGGTTGCAGTCTGCATTATTCGCCTATGAAAGGATATGTTTGTTTTTATTTATGAGACAAACGCAATGTATGGCGGACTTTGAATACCACTTTACAATACTTTGTAATTCAAGATGTTGGTTGGCGTCTTCTGTTTATGGGCGGTCGTATCGCTTACCATCAGGAGAACGGCAAGCTCGTCTCGTCATTCAAAGCGATAAAAAAAGCAGAAGACCGAAGTCAATGGAGACTATCATCAAAAAATGAAAATCACGAGCTTCAATAATGGGGAATTGAAAGAAACACTATAATTTCTCTCCTCCCTCATTCCACACAACTATTACGTAAAGCTTTATTTACACCCATCCAAACCCTACATATTTCACGAACATAATTCAGCCAACGCCACTACTGAAAGTTGTACTTTCTTGAAAAGCTGTTAAAGACGCTTTATTTTCACTGAAAAAATATTTTTCGCCATTAAGTTAGGACGCTTAGGAAATTCCGAGTATTTGAAGCCTAACATGGTCTCTTACTACGAAATGGCATTCGAATGTAAGATTTATATCGATAAGGCTTTATAGTTTTTTCTAGATTTATGGAGTACGATTTGGGATAACTTGCTTTTTGTATCTTTTAATGGATTAGATTTTTAAAGCTACGCTGAATATGTCGCTATTTTGATTCTGTCATGATTTCTGAATATTATGGAATATTAAAACAAAATTAAGGTATTAAAATGAAATTCTAAAATTAAGTGTCGCATTTAGGTTTCAATTACGATCTTAAATTTAAAAAAGTACGCAATTTGATGTTAACGTAAAAGTGGGTAGTATAAAAACAGACGTGAAGTTCGGCTTGCTCGCGCAAAGTCAGACAGTTCTATTTAAGCATTGGAGGCCAAAAAGTAGTGTCTAGTAAGTGGTGGTCCAAATGTAAAAGTGTTCTAAGAAATAAATATTCTAGTGCGAAGTGTGAAGAGCTGTTTTCTTTTCATTTCTGACAAAAAATACTACACTTTACGTAATAATAATAATATCAGCCCCAAATTATACCGCCCACTGCCAAACAAGGGCCTCCTTTACTACTGAAATAGTTTAGAATTAAAGATATGTTCCTCGAGATATTTTCTTTCACCGTAAAAGCAAAAGATAATCCATGAAAACCAATAAAATATTACATGATTGCTATAAGATATTAAATCTCCTATTATTTGGTAATTATATAGTTGAACACACTAGGGCCATTAGTGTAAACGAAGCTTCAGCCAAAGTTGTTTCTGTCTCAATATATTTCTTGGAACTAGTCTTTATTACGACCAAGAGATCTTCACAATTTGAAATGAACATTGGTATCCTAATAGTTAAATTTTACATTTCACTGGGTCATTATTACAAGACCAACAATTTAATTATATTTTTTACGATATTTACTTATGTCAAAAAGTAAATGAAAATTAATAATTATTCATGTTACTAAAAATTAAGAAACACAAGTCATGGTTCTCCTTTTATTTGTCTTTGGAAATTATTCGATTTATTACTGAAAACGAAACTTATCTCTTATATATAATTCAATTTATCTAAAAATAACAGAACGCTATAATAGTTGCCATTGGCGAACTGTTTGTAGGGATAAAACTATATGTATAATGCTCTCAGGTACCAGAAAAGAAAAAAAATACACCAACATACTTAGTATATCTATCACTTAATTAAGGTACTAAATTACATTAGGTTTTTTAATGAAGGCACAACATAACACGAATCACGAAGCCGCAATTTATTTATTTCTTTATTTATTTATTAGCACTTCATATACCAATGTATACAAGCGGACTTAATGACATGGGCATTCTCTACCAGTCAACCTTAGGGTGGTGCGGAGATAATGAAAGAAAGGTTGAAAATTTAAAAGTTCAAACAACAAAATAAAAAATATATATACATATAGATATATAAATATAAAAATAATATTATACATATTATATAACATATAAAAACTAAGGTGACTCTTCCGCTTTATTTGAAAATAATTGCCGGACTCCCATTTTGAACGCTAGCCGCATAGTGGACGTCCTGCTTTACAAACTTACATTCGGAATACGGCTTCACTTTCGTAGTAGGCCCGCGCGAACCATTTGACAGAATTTACCCGCTCATTGAACGTTTATGATCGTTAAGTTAATCCAAGTATAATTATCTGAGTAGACCTCGGGTGCTTGAGGTGCGTAATGGGTCAGTAAATCGGGCCTAAAGGGCGTCCGAGATTTATTGCTTCGATCCGCGCCACATTTGAGATAAGGTTTACTGATGTTTTAGATCAAAAGTTTTTTGTCAGCAAATTTTTAAAGATGGAGTCATTTGTGATAGCCTAACAATGATTTTGTTACTTCTTTTTATGAAGCGAGAAACTTACATGTTGTACAAACTGGTGATAGGTCTCTGATATATCAGAGTCCGCCTGGGTAGGTACCACCGCATTGTTTATTTCTGTCGCCAAGCAGCAGTTTGTCACTGTTGTATTCCGGTTTGAAGGACATTGTAGCCAGTGTCACTACTGGACATACTAAAACTTAACACCTCATGTCTCAGGATGATGAGCGCAGTGGAATACCAAACCATACTCTTGTAATTCAAGGTTATGGATGGTGTTACTACTATGTATAGGCGATCATATCGCTTACCATCAGGCGAATGGCAAGCTCGTCACGTCATTCAAAAATCAATAAAACATCACCAAGTACTAATGAGTATATCATGCTCTTATTACAAAAAATCCATCATGAAGAATATCAATATGGCGACTGAACGAAACCGCCCAAAAGGTTACCGGATAGCCCCAAATTCTGGCGTAAATAGGAAATAATAGCGAAATCATGAGAACACGCTCCAGTGAAAAGCTAAAGGTTGCAGGCGTGACTCAGTTCACTGGAGGAACCCATTGGGAAGAAAAAATAAAGTAAAATGAAGCAAATTTTATGAACGTGACGGATTGTTTGTGTTAAACATTAAAATAAAATTATTTTGCGGTTTTATATAATAACTAGCTGACCTGACAAGCGTTGTCCCGTCTTAACTATGAATTTTGTAGCGCGCATTCTGTCAATCGCTTACAGTTATTTCAAACGATTGACAATAATATAAATTAATATTTTCGTTAAGTTTTATTAACTTTTCTAATTTTCCGCGCAATTTTTTCTTTAACAAGAACCTTCTCCTGACAATAACAAACACAACAATAAAAATAGTGAAATCGGTCCAGTCGTTCACGCGTGATGGCGTGACCAAGGGAAATAGGGATTCATTTTTATATATATAGATTTTCACCCTACAAAATAAAAACCACGACAAAATCTGCAAAATAGTTTTATTTTAATCTCTAACATTCGGGTAAACATAAGAAATCATTATGGGTTGTTTGTGTAGACAGTTTCTTGTATAGCACAAATTGGATAGCGCTTAAATTATTCTTCTTATAAGAAGGGGTACTGTTGCCTTGCAGATGACCATGTAATAATTTGATGTTAAATTATGTCGACTTGTGAGGCATGCTCAAGTATATTAATCTATACTAATAAGAAGAAGAGTTTGTTTGAAAGCGATAATCTCAGAAGATACTAAACGGATTATTTTTTTCACCAATAAGAAGCTACATTATTCCTAAGAGTGCTATAGGCTACATTTTATTCTGGGAAAATATATATACCGCAAAAACTTTTTACCCAAGTGAAGCCATAAGTATATCTAGTATTTAATATCCTACAATTGAAAATGGAAAATTAAAGTATGTTTTGAGAGCACACAACGTCCGTCGAATCTAAAAAATAAGTAGATAATCTTCATAATCAATAATATATATTTTTTTCATATATACCAACATGGTTTCTATAAATATTGAACTAAACATTCAAGAGATCGGCTTATTTGTCAATCTGTCTCATCTGAACCCTGAATGGCACAAAATTAACCTTTTCAGAACTGAATCATTCCTTTTCGACTTATTTAATGTATAGAAATTGAATTTATATGTGAACAAATTGGACCTGTGTGTTGGCCCAAATTCAGTGTAATTTTTTGTTCAAAGCATTAACTTGATTATTTACACTGAATAAATTCTATGATTACTCAAGTATATAATTCCAGACCTATTTAAACTACTAAATGACGAGACGAGCATATTGGTCTCATGATAAGCGCCATGCAGCTCTTAAATAAGCATAACGTTATATAGCTTACATTGGAATTGACAGAAATCATTAACTTCCTTTCCTGCGCAGGAGTCATAGCTAAAACGCCTTAAAATCGTTGACGCTAATAGAAAACTAAACTATATTATGAGATATTTTATCGCGGTTTATATATTATAATTTTGTCCCGACGTTTCGAAGATTGTAGCCTTCGTGGTCACGGGGGCACTGAGGTGTTGCTCACCTGAAAAGTCCTTTATAATATATACCTACATATTACAATTATACAATTTTTGTATTAGTTGTAGCTGTTGATGATCCGATCTATGCAGAATGTGCTCACAGTGTCGTGAAGCTGTCATAACCGTGCTGTAAAAACCGTGATAAAATGCACAAAATAGTTTTATTTCAATGTCCAACATTCGCGTAAACATAAGAAATCATAATATTATTAGCGTTAACAATTGTAGAAACGCATATTGACTACGACCCCAGATTAGCTAACAAACAGGTAGATTAACGTCGTCACAACCTATACACCCTCTGCAATTATTCGTTAAAGGAAAGCAGACGGCTGCTCCAAAGGAAAGAAATAGACTAGGAAAGGACGATTTATTTCTTCATTAACTGGTTTTAATATCAATTGAATGACAAAATATTCTCTAGACTAAACTCCGGCTTCAAACAGGCCGGCATAATTGTGTCGACTGGCGAGGGGTAATCATCTCTAGTCAGTAAACTCTATCTAGACCCTACTCTCCTTACCATCAGGTGTAGCGGGGTCACTTTGTCGTGCCGCTTTAAAAAAATCAGAAGCCTTTGAACCCAGTCTAATCAAAGCACCCTTTAGACAATTTAAAAACATTATATATATACGATGGCGACGATAGCCTAGTTGGATATGGAACGGTCTGCCGAGACGAATGTCCGCAGGTTCAAATCCCAAGGGCACACACCTCTGACTTTTCTAAAAAATCATGTGTGTATTCTTTGTGAATTTATCGTTCGCTTTAACGGTGATGGAAAACATCGTGAGGAAACCTGCACATCTGAGAAGTTCCTCTGTAGGAATTTCGAAGGTGTGTGAAGTCTACCAATCCGCACTAGGCCAGCGTGGTGGACTAAGGCCTAATCCCTCTCAGTAGTAGAGGAGGCCCGTGCTCAGCAGTGGGCAAGTATATAATACAGGGCTGATATTATTATTATTATTATTATATATACGAATCAAAAGCAAGATAATTTGAATTAAATATTTACTTATCTGTAATTTAACATAGAATTCACTCTGAGACCCTACTCCGAATTTTCGGCGGCGGAATTGGCCGAAGCCCGAAAGATAAATGATGTTTACTTAGAGGGGCGCGTGACGCGGATAAGTGGTGGCGGATAACCGCATGCCCGCGAACCATTCGTTAGTTTGTGTTTTACACCCTCGAAATATAATGAAAACTTGGTTTCGTTGAGATAATACATATCTTGGTTTATTTTAGTAGTTAATTACTGATTTTCGATTGCATATCTACGTAAATATTTTCAAGAAATTATAATAGTTCCTTTAGTCAAATATTAATTACGTTTAATCGTTCCACGAACTATATTACAAACAAACTTAATGTAGAATCTATACATATTATAAAACAAAGTCTCATATTCTGTACCTTAACGATTTTCTTAAAATCTACGGAACGGCTTT
This sequence comes from Manduca sexta, assembly GCF_014839805.1. NCBI lineage: Eukaryota > Metazoa > Arthropoda > Insecta > Lepidoptera > Sphingidae > Manduca > Manduca sexta. Next base: position 20,588 of record NW_023593350.1, read on the forward strand.
TTATTAAATTTGGTATGAAAGTAGTTTAAGACCCTAGAAAGGTTATAAGCTGATTTCTATCCTGAGAAAATATATAGCGGACTTTTATCCCGGAAAACTCCTTAACATAGGCAAAGCTGCGAGCAAAAGCTGGTTATTAACAATAAAGCTATTGATATATTAAAATAGAAACATATACCTAGTACCTACATATTATCAAATCTGTTTTATATCTCCTAAACCGAAATTTTAAAAGACGTCTGAATAAATGAATTTAAAGCAAATCTTCAAAACATAAATCCAGCTTTAAGATAAGCAGCAATGTAAAGGAACTTTAACTTTTAACATAGAAGCACAGGCTAATCAACCCATTCCTCAATTCCATCAAAGCGATTACATGTCTAGACATACGGAAAATACCGACGCACACAAATTGATTGGCCGAATATTCGGCTTCGTGGTAGACATCCAAACAACCCTATTTTAACACAAATAAACGTTTTAAACTTGAACTGCTATTATTTAAATTAGCCTTTGATTTATATAAATTACAAGTTTTAATAAATTTAATTTTGTGTAGATCGCCGGACCTTTAGACTTGAAGAGTGTTTGAGGAGGTATTTCAGTTTAATTAGAAATGTACGGGTCTGAAAATGGCTTTTCATTTTGATTATGCTGTCCATAATGATTTCTTATGTTTACGCGAATGTTAGACATTGAAAATAAAAGTATTTATAATAAAAGTATTAGCGCTTTGCTTACCTTTCACATCATGGGATGGAATACTGATAGTGAAAAGTGGGTGGGTGGTTCAATAGTGGCGTCTCTGCAAAGTCCTTCGGTGTGTCAAGCGTGAGTGTGTATGGCATAATAAATAGCTCGAGAACTTCAACACTAGCTAGTGTCTTCTATTTCCTGGGACTTATGTCATATCTCTGGGTGACGAGCGTAGGTGTTCATATTATCTATATCTATACTTATAATAAATCTGTAGAGAGGTCAATTCTGTACATGAAATATATTTCAAAAATAACTATCAGGGGGTGATTAGGGATCGATACTGATGCCAAAAATGCAATTAGTAAAATTTTTGTCTGTCTGCCTGTCTGTCTGTCTGTCTGTATAACCGTTATAGAAACAAAAACTACTCGACGGATTTTAACGAAACTTGGTACAATTATTTTTCATACTCCTGTGCTGGTTATAGTATACTTTTCATCACGCTACAATTAATAGGAGCAGAGCAGTGAAGGGAAATGTTGGGAAAACGGGAGAAGTTACTCCATTTTTAAGTTTCCCTCGCGTGTGCACCCTTACTGGTTAAAGCTACCTAGAAATCATGGATGACGGAACTTTTCTCCTTAAAATTATGTAAAAATATCCCACGACAGCATATGTCTATCTTTTATGGTTGACTCACAATGACACGTGTAAATCCCGATAGCTTAGCAGTTCGAAGCTTTCTCATTATATTTGTTTACTAATCTTAGGAACTATCGGTCCAAACTGAAAAATTCTTTTTGCGTTGGATAGCCCTTTATTTGTGGATTGCTATAGGCTATATATCATCACGCTATACCCAATAGGAGCGGAGCAGCAATGGCTAATCTCTGGAACTACCGGTCCAAACTGAAAAATTCTTTTGCGTTGGATAGCCCTTTGTTCGTGGAGTGCTCTAAGTTATATATCATCACGCTATGACCAATAGGAGCGGAGCAGTAATGGCTAATCTTAGGAACTACCAGTTTGAACTGAAAAAATCGTTTTGTGTTGGATAGCCCTTTATTTGTGGGGTGCTATAGGCTGTATATCATCACGCTTTGACCAATAGGAGCGGAGCAGTAATGAAACATGTTACAAATACGGGGACAATTTATTCGTTTTGAGAGCTTCCGTTGCGTGCGCTGCGTAAACGGTTAAAGTTATGCAATAATGATGTATGTCGGGATTATTCCACTTTAAAAGTTCTAAAAAATATATTATAAAACAAAGTCCCCGCTGCATCCGTTTGCCTGAACGTCTTAAACTCAAAAACTACCCAACGTATTAAGATAAAATTTGGTATGGAGACAGTTTGAAACCCTGGGAAGAACATAGGCTCCCGGGAAACTACTACTTTTATAATGGAAAACTTTAGCCTGAAAAACTTTATAACGCGGGCGGAGCCGCGAGCAAAAGCTAGTTTATAATAAAGTGGTTTAATCAGACGAATAGCTGTACTTTTCGATCAAAAACTTATAAATATCATGCTACATGATGTCGCAATGTCAAAAGTCGAGAAATATGTTAATATTTAAAATATATCCCATCAGATAATTCGACTTCTGGCGATCTTCGACGCGACAAAGCACGACAATCAGTGAGCCTTTACTGCGCCGATATTGTATAATAATATCGAGTTATGGTAATGAAGTCTGAATAAAAGGACTGAATTGAAAATGATGACTGAAAACCAGACATTTGCTATTCAACGGGATTTAATTTGTACTTAATAGTAATGTTTATTTCTACCGCCAAGCAACTGTTGCACGCTCTGTTGTTCCGGATTAAAGGACATTGAAGCAAAACTACTAAGCATTATGAGACTTAACATTTTATGTCTCAGAGTGACGAGTGCAGAGGCACTACGCAGTATTTTGTAGTTCAAAGTCCTGTATGGTGTTGCTCCTGTTTATGGGCGGCCGTATAATTAACCATCAGGCGAGCGGCATGTTCGTTTCGCCATCTAATTGCAAAAAATATCATCACTTAGTTGTGGTTGTTTGTTTATGGTTAGCCACAAAACATAAAAAACAAAGGCATAGGAATTCGGTTCATACATTCAGTTATTCGGTTTTAAAAATTGCATTCATTTTTTTTATCCGTTTGTTCGGCTTAATCTGCGAAACAGTTGGATGTACTGACAGAGTTTTCATTGGCAAATAGAGAGCTTTTAGAGTGTAATGCTTACCTGAAAAAAGATTTTAGGCAGCCGGAGTCGCGGGATAAACGTTGTTACCTTAAAATATTGAAGTAACGAAAATTCCCTCGTCATTCGTACCGATCATGTCATCGATTATTGATTTTAAACTTGGAACGTAACGCCATTTTGTATTCATACGACAATTCACAATGAGAGCAAGAGTATCGTATAGCATTGTATTTGAATTGATGTATATCCAAGTACATACGTGAAGAAGTACAAACCGGTTATAGCGACATCGGTTATAACGACACATCGGCTATTACGAAATAACAAGCTCCCGACAAATGCATGTATAAGGAGTAGGTATCGTTTATAACACTTATCGGTTACAGCATGTATATAGCGAGATCCTTTTAATGTCGTTATAACCGGCTTCTACTGTAATACACACTTTTCACCACTGTACGATTTTTTTATTTATTATGCACGAACCTTGAACAAATAACATATCTTCGAAATCCAAAATAAATACTTAATGCGGAATTGCTTGGACATTGACTGATATTATCTCTGATTTT
>NW_023593351.1:0-24033 GCF_014839805.1 Manduca sexta
TAACATTATCTTTAAGTAGGAAATTTTTACGTTTAACGCAGGAAGCCCTGCGTCCTACCGCAAAATACGTTTTACTATCATTCATGGTAATAGTAGGTCACGGTCTGCTGATGCTTATCTTTTATCATTACAACACTCGCCGCCGCCGAAGTTTATTGCCGGGCTAAATGGTTCTATGTTCCATAAAATGACGATGAATGAATGAATATAAAATTTTCCGATTGATGCAATTTTGAATGTAGTGCTTCTCGATATGCATATTGCAGAGACCATTACTTAAGATCTCCATCGTTGTAGGGATAATAGGGGACCGGACAGGTATTACCAAAAATCTGAAATTGAGTTTAAAGTAAAGTTTGTAATATTAAAATATTATCTCATATTTGTTTTTGTAAAGAGTTGTGATTTGTATTTTTAAATCAATAAATAAAATACAATAATTATAATATTTTTAGTCTATTCTTTACGGCAAATGAAACACCAATCACGGCGCATGACGTCACACGTGGGTAAAATGTAAACAAACAGACGTCATCTGGATGTCATACCGCGTTGTGTTATTTTAATGCTTTAAAGGTGTTTTTTGACACAGAACTGCTCTAATAATTAATATTAATTTATACGGGACGTTGTTACTATCTTCCAGCTTAACGTTTACAGATTGTTTAATCGTTAATCATAATGGACCGCAAAAAATATCGTTGGTGCGTCGTACCTGAATGTAATAATACTTCTATATCTTTACCAAACAAATTATTTATTGATGTACCACGAAAAGCAGATATACGAATAAAGTGGTTGCAGTTAGCAAGATGAACCTACGACGGAATGTCTGCAGACTCACCGATTTACTTCTGTTCTTTGATGTAAGTAAAATAAAAGTGTTTCGGTTTAAAATAAATCGATGAACATTTCAATTAATTAAACCATTTGTACACCCAGGGAGGTTATGGTTATGAGATGTATTTATTTATGTTTTAGCTGCCACATGATATGGAATAGAATATTTATTTATATAGAATTCTGGTTGTTACACAGTAACCTGAGATTGTCTGAGATTAACACGGTCTATGCAGTGTTGCCAGATCATAGTTTATCTTTACCCAGGATTATTTGGAATTTAAAATTTTACCCCCAATCATCAAATAATTCGGTACTTTATATCCTTATCTATGCAGACGCCACTTCTTTCTTCACTTCCAATTCAATAATTATTAATTTAATTATCTCATTTTATTAGGAACAACCAGCTGTACACGAAAATTGTATTGAATAAAAAATTATAATTGTTTCATGGCCTACAATTTTTGTAGGGAACATCTTTCTCTAAGCTCAATATTTATTACAATACCGTGAAACAATAGCTTTAATACCTTAACTCGTAGAATTACCCCAAAATTACCATAAAAAATACCCTGCTGATTCAGTTTTACCCTAAATCTAGGGTAAATAATCCTAATCTGGCATTATTGAATCACTGTTCAAATGACAAGACTTGTCAAGTTGCTTTATCCACGTATGACGTCACACGAGACGAAATGACATAATGTAGCGTTTGCGCGGGAATTATAGCTATTTAACATTTCGGCATGGTTTTATGTACTTTTTAAGCTTTATTTGTGCAAAATACTATTTTCTTGGCTATTTATATCCACAATGATCAATTTAAAACACCTTCTGAAAATTTGTCCGGTCCCCTATTACAGAGAATGGATAGCAGAGTCGTCTGTATGAAATCACTCTTCAATGTATCAAATTCATTGACAGGTCGTCGAATTCACTTTCAACAATCTATTCTGATAAGATTAATGCAAATAAGTGAGAGTTGTTTGATTTGCTTTCAACAGGGGGTAAAGGAAATTGCTAACAACGCGGGGTCATCGCGGTTTCGCTTCAATAAAAGTCAATATTTTTGGCACTATTGTGGTTTAGATTAGAAATTACTTCGCTTAAATCCATTATCACTTGCATGCGGTGCTTTCCACTAATTACAATAAAAACAATGTTCTGTTAGTGATGCGGTTTCGCACAACCCGGATGTAGAAGTTAATTGAGGAGCGGTTACATTGAAATTGATGACTACTTTTTTAGAATGATAGAATAAGTGGCTTATGTTAACGTTGGCTTTCAATGTCTTTAATATTAGAGGAATTATTAACGTAAACCCGACTCACTAGGGAATAATGGTTTTGACTTTCTGAGCTCACACTCATCTCAGCAACACAGTTACAAGTCTGCCAAATGACAGTCGAATGGCAGGTTACTACATTCTAGAACCATACTCTAGGTATCATCTACAGGACGAGTGGGTCAATTCGATTAAGGTAGGATCTCTGTTTTACTCACAACCTTCGTCAAGTGAATCTTTGCTTTTTGCGCGTTGTATGGTCGATAAGGTTACAAGACTATGAAATTCGTTCTTTTCTTTCATCTGGGACTGAACTCCAAATCTCAACATATAAAGGAGGCTATAAATTCATAATTTCTCTCGGCATCAGTTAAATTTTCAACGCAGGTGATCTTTTCTTTTATTGTAGCTGAATGACGACGAACATGCCGCTTGCTCGATGGTAAAGAATACAGCGACCCATAAACTGTAAAAACACAACAACAGCACTTTGAAGTACAAAGTGCTGCGTGGCAATACTGCCCTCATCATCCTGAGATATAAGATATCAAGCCTTATAATGATCAGTTAGTCATTTAGTTGACTACAATGCCGTTCAAACCGGTACACAACAGTACACGAACACTGCTGCTTGTCGGTAGAAATAGAGATTGTGGTGGTACCTACCCAGACAGCCCCTCCTATCACTACTTCGTTTCTTATTAAGTGACTTATCTGTTTATACTATGGTATAAAATGTAGTGTACATCACTACAGTGGTGCGACCGCTCGCGCCCACTTTCGCCGGCGTGTTATAGATGTCAGACACGAAGATGTTTACGCATAAATATCACATTATAGTAACACGAACGTCCATTAATATTATAATTTTTTGCAGTAACGGATTTAGTTCGTCCGAATTTGAGCTGTGAACATCTGTTCCGTTTTTTTTATAGAACCCCACATTAGATCGTAGTCGTAGGCTTGAATAAAATGGGGGCCTTTAATCCACTTAGGCATAGAAAAAGAAATTATTATTACATAATGCGTTTCAGGCGAACTTTTATGTAAAATTTATGAAAAACATGGTTCCTTAGTGTTTAAATTTTTATTATTTAGTTGTTCAAAAAGTCTTAAAAATTCCGGTTATTAGCTCGCTATCCATACTATTATGTATACTGGCGATGATTAAAAGAAAAAGTATGCAAATTTTATTCAAATGTAACAGTTTAGACTTATTCAAGGTCAGAATGTTGTAACATAAGTGTTTATATTGAACGTGTCAGATCCGGTCCGAATTATTATATTTTGTATTGCTCTCTGTTCTGGGGTTATTGTCCTGGAACTAGCGCGTAATTATTTCATAAAGAGAGGTCAGAAGTTGATAGATGATTTGTCTGTAAGGCGAAAATTGGACCCACTTCTATAAATTTAGTACATGGTGGTTTTACAACAAAAGATACACTAGCTGATGCGGCTTTTTCGATCAGTATTGAAGCTATGAGTCGTCGTGTGGTTTACATCACATGTACGGCTTGCTTTTTCGTTAGTCATTTGAATAAAATAACATCTGCGGTGTCTGTATACGTGACCTGACTTTAGTATCGTGTACGAACTTCATTAACACGTGTGTTTGAGCGCGTTGCGATCCCGCTTCCCGCTCGCGTTCCCGGATATGGGACTGACCGCTGACGTGTGATGCTAACTATGAATGATCACTGGAGATCTCAGTGAAACCAATCGATGATCCACATAATAGTTCCGTCTTTTATATGCAGCAAAGTAACGTCAATGTACTTCTAGTGGTGTCTTCTACTTCTTTAATGGTGTATTTTTTTTTACTTATGCGGTTACGGCCACATGATCCCTCTGCATCTGATGCTATGTGGAGAGGAGTCCAGTAGAATGCCGAATGACGAGAGATGATTGCTTCTCGACAGTTGACATAATTATGCCGGCCTTTTGGAACTGGATATACAAAAGCTGATCCCGGAACGCGACACAGTTACGTGGGCCACTAAAGCGAGTTTTAATACGCTAAACTGTGCTGTACAAAATACGAGAGAGAAAAGCAAATAAATAGAATGGAGGATACAATTCTATTTATTGCTAAGGGGTTTAAAAATTGGCAAATAGTACTTCGCTTTCTAATTAAAATATCGATTGTAAGAATAAAATAGTTATTAGTTATACATATTCTCTCAGGTTATAGGTAATATAAAAAAAAATATTTATGGACTTTTGTTTGATGTTTAAAAATCAGCCGAAATAATTGAAAATAATCTTTAATGATTGCATCTTTGTACTACTAACCCCTTAAGTTACTCTTGTACTATATTCTGTTTGTGTTAAAATAGCTTTCTCATATTTATTTTATGTACATTCCTCTATCATTTTGTAATTTAACTTCTTTTTTTTATTGTTTTGAATAACGAGACGAGCTTGCCGTTCGCCTGATGGTTAGTGATACGACCGCCCATAAACAGTAGAAACATCATCCAAGTCCTTGAATTACAAAGTATTGTTTGGTACTCCACTGCGCTCGCCATCATGAGACATGAGATGTTAAGTCTCATTAAGTCCAGCAGTTAAGTACACTGGCTACAATGTTCTTCAAACCGGAACACAACAGTGACTACAGAGTGCTGCTTGGCGCCCAAATAGACATTGCGGTACATACCTAGGCGGACTCTCACGTATGAGAGACCTATCACCAGTAAGTTTTCCTTTAGAAAATCCTAATTCTTATTAATAATTTACAAATGCAAAGGATGGTGAAAATTTTTAGAGGTGTGTTTGTTTATTAGAAATAAGTGCAGAAACAACTGAACGGATCCGAATTAAATTTCACACACAGTAGAGACAGTAGAGTATGTCATGGATTAACACATAGGCTACATTACCTCGGTAATTGTGTCATATTTTTTTTATAGAATTCTAGGGATTTTTATAGCAAGAAACCATATATCGTGCAACATTAAGAAAAAAATATAATGACATAGAAACAAGCACAACACAATGACGTAGGTGTAGCAACTACACTCTCCTCGAGACGTCATATATCTTTATGCAAATGATTACGTGTCACGTAGCTACGTAGTAATTCCCGGAGACCAGTGACGTGTGAACTCTCTGTTCCGATGCCGAAGGTCGAGGCCCATCTGCCACTCCGCACGTACTCCGCGACCGTTACCTCATTGTCATTCTGCGCGTGCGCTCGTTGTCTTACATGCTGAGCTGTTACGTCTGCGGACTGATGACCGGTTGGAAGGGAAGGTGAACTACTAGGTTTGATGTGTGATTCATTTTATCTATTCTTAACAGTTGGTCTTATTACTATTTGATCTAATAGGAACTATTGTAATGAGTTTTTATAAATTTACTTATGTTTCCGATAATCTCACTCGCCATGCGAAACATTATAGTAAACGTAAAACTGAGAGTGGAGTGTCACTGAAAAACAACGTAAAGGAACACCTTTACGTTGTTTGTCAGAGATACTCCACTAGAGGAGGCCCATTCTTGTTGGTAGTTATGTCTGAAGTGTGTTGTACTGTCAGTTTTACCATAATTTTATGAAAAATCATTATCCTTCTTTGCTTCGTCGTAGTCCGGTAATAATGAAACATTGACTGTTCCATATGTATACTTACTTAGGAGACTGACTGTTGGTAATAACTGCGCGGTGCCCTGCAATAACCGCGAGCGAATTACCCGCACGTCATCTTATAAACAGTTTAAAATTACGCATTTCTTTCTCATTAAAATTGACATCCGCGTCGCCCACGTTGCCCTGGCCCATTTCTTGCCGGATGTGACAGGTGGCGGGCTCCACCAGTCGGAACATAGTTGAAATTTCGCCGCAGTGACGTGCGTGCAGCTCGCTCGCCTTGACCCCCGCCCGAGAGAGTGGCCAGTGTCCAGTAATATATCGGGTATGATAGAAATATAGATGTGATGGCGAGGTTCAGGATACAATTTTTTCCACCTGGATTATTATCCAATACCGTACCTACATGTGGAAAGTCATCAAAAATAAGGAGCGAAAAAATTATTAGAATGGGATTTTGTCATAACAAAACGTACCTACAACGTATTCGCATTTAAACTGTGACCGAACACTGATGGTGACAGAAATATGCAAAGCGGTGTTTATCTCGAGTCTAGACTGTAGACATTTTCTTTTATACGATCGTACCACTAATTCAACTACTTTCCAAATCGCTCAAGTACCATATTAAATCATGAACTTCCGACATCTGTTGAAGGAATATTTCATACAACAATTATAAAGTTATATAAATTAAATATTTTTTTTATAATCACTCCTCTCGCAGGTCAAACCGCAAACGCAGAGATTTGAGGAAGTTAAGCCAATTAAATAGTAATTATAATAATGCAATACAGTTTGCGGTTTGTTCAATCTGTGTGACATAACGCAACATTCATATTTATTGCTCGATAGCTTCCTCCATTAAGAGTTATTGTTAAAGTTGAAAGGTAGATTGTTTATGTTGTTTATAACCGAAAATATTTTTGAACAATCCCAACTTTTTGGAGGAAAATTTGAAACAGGTGTTGCCATGTTTAAAGTGAATTGGAGTCGTATTTCTAATAAAATGTATGGGAATGGATTTTGAAATTTCTAACCTGAAAGGTATTCAAATCTCCATAGGTCCAATAAAATCATTTGATCCTTATAAATAACAGGATCGATTGGTATTCAAAAGATTTTGCATACAGTGCATTTTTTTGCCGACTATACATATTTATTTTTCAAAATCTGTGAATAAAATCCTAATATCTTCAAAAATAATGGACAGTCTCCTAAAAATATTTTTTGGACCTTCAGTGGTAATTTTGTGTATCGCTAAAATGAGGTAAACTAATATATCTCGAACTTAGTCCCGCTGTATCTAAAACAATAAATTTTAAACTCACATATTTTAGAAGAGTCCTGGTTTCTTGACCCTCGTGTTTGTTTCTGAAATCTTGGCTTTTTCGCATAATTAAGTAACATTGCATCATAATAAGTAAGATGTGTGCGTACTTTCACTGAGTCTTTCACCGGAGCGGGCGCCCTTGACCGCGGCCGCCGCCGCGCGGATGTTCAGCCCTGACTCACCGCTCACCGCTGTCACTTATTTGTACCACGACCTGCTTAGTGCTTCCCACGCCGCCCTCATGCGGATAATGACAGGAATAGTACAATTAAAGATTGTCATTCATCTGCTCCCGATAGGCCGGTAGAGGTTTTTGAGTATTATAAAATGTAGAGTATTAAAAGTAGATGATTTGCCTTTAAGAAAGGGTTAATAAAGTAATTAATATTTAACAGGATGCCTCATAGCAATTTTAGCCTTAATGGCATTTATCAAAAAAATCTAATTATTATACATATGTATATCTATCTATTATATCACTTCCTTGTCAAGTGTAATAATAATTTTAAAGAAAACTTTACCTTAGGTACTATGTCATTAAACCTGAGCAATCCGTAATAAGAAATCCATACAGTTTTACTCCACCTGGGTTAGAACACAGGACATACCAGTCCACAGAGATGGCATTAAACCAAGAGGGCAATACAATAAAATGCACATCAGTTATAACCACACTGGTCATCTATTTACTGGACCCTCTATTGACTGTAAGAAGGCGCGCCAATTATCACTCTGAGTACGTCTAATTTGCAGAAATAATAATCGCTACAATTACTTGTTTATTTATTGTTTCTATGAACAAGGAAGTCGTTACAAACATCCCATAGTGGTCAAGGGATTCCCCATTCAATTGATTTGATTGATATTAATATTCTGAATTAAAATTATCAATTTAATACGTTGTCGTGTCTATATATTTCGTAAATTTGTACGACCCTGAAGGTACAGGAGTTTTACTAGCCTATAACATGTAAAATGACATTAATGTTAATAAATAATTAAATGTTTTATTCCGGGGTGAAGTGTCAAAAGGACCGTGGTCTTCGTAATTCTAAAGTTCATGATATGGGCACAGTCTTGGATATCTTCCACAATCAGAACGTTTTTTTTGATGAACTATCAACTTCGTGATTTTTTTTCATAAAACATTTTTGTTATAATCACCTTTGAGTAGGATCTCAAGTAGACATTTAATGTATTGAAGAATTTTATAAACAAAGCTTAAGTTGTCAAATCCGTTATGTGCTGTGTTTTAGGATATTATTTGATATGTTGTTTATATCTGTTTATTAAATAGCGACGATCTTAAAATCAAAATTTCTATAGAGAACTTTTCAGGTATGCAAGATTTCTTTACGATGTTTTCCTTTACCATTAAGCAAGCGATAACTCACAAAGAATACACAAATAGTTTTGGAAAAGGCAGGGGTGTGTGCACTTCGTATTTGAACCTGCGGGCATTCGTCTAGGCAGTCCATTCCACAAGCAACTATCGCCACTCAAGATGTTGATTTTAATTCATCAGCGTCTTAGCTGATTTGCAATTTAGATCGAAACTATGTAGCATCTTTTAATACGACAGTCAATAACTTAATGTCGATAACGTCAATATACAATAACGTCATCAACGAATTGACAATTACCATAAATGGACTAGCGTACAAAGAATTTAGGTGATGCATCCTTTTTTTTCCTCCTAAAAATGTAATGTAGGTTAGGCATTTCTACGTGCATCCAGTGACGATGAGTCGGTGCTATTTTTTTCACCTGATTTAATAAGAAACTTTATTGTAATGCAAACTTAAATTTTGTACAACTCATACGATACTCAATGATACATCACGCTATTTTTTTTTAAAGTACAGACCCCGCAATCAACATCGAGGGAAACGAACGGTATAATGATTCCCCCCGGCTTAGCGACTGCAGGGCCCTGGAGGAAGAGAGGAAGAGGAGAAATAGGGGAGGAAAGAAAAGGGAAGGAAGAGGAAGTGTTAGGATAGGCGGAGTGAAGTGGAGAGGAAATGTTCACGAGTCCCTCATATGCTTCAATATGAAATTACAACCATAAGGTATACCTACCTACACACTTAAGTATGCCTAGAGCCGTGACAAAGCTCCCCCCGTGCATTCAGTGTGGACACCGAGCGCATAAGAATTGCCCCAGGGGGGGAGGGGAGGGGTCTAATCACGCTATTATTATGTGTTAAAATTAGTTGGTTGTTCATGTCACGGGTTTAACTTTACCGTCCTTCGTCCACGAAGCGAACATCGCAATGTTAACAACTAAACATGTTTTTAGCTGTGTTATGAAACCATAGTTTTTTACAAAAAGAAATTAGGTTTCACAGACAAACATTTGTGTTTTCAAAAGATATTTGTAAGAAATCGACGATTGCGGTCACTGAAATTGTACTATTACATCAGGTGCAGATTGCAGGGCAGTTACTTTGACATGCTTGATAAAAAAACAAAATAAAAACTTATTTAGCCTCTACTTCATATTTAGTTTTCTTTTATACATTAAAGGTTAATGTAATAAAGAGTTAAAAAATATAAATAAAGCCTCATTATAACAATTGTAACTTCATAATTACCTATAATGGTTTATTGAAAGTAAAACTATATCCATCTATGTAATTAAGAAAAAATATTATTTATATATTTAGTAGTTCTCTTCTGTTTTGATGGTATTCCCAAGCCCGGAATAAGGTTCGTTCACGTAACTATAATGTGAAATGAAAGCATGGTAGTGACGCGCGACCGACGCGTGTTTCATAAAAAGCAGTTAATAAAATCCTGCACACATACAAAAGTGCACGACCGGGTTAACGTTTGGGTATTGACGCAGTTTGTCTGTTGCAGAAGGCTATTAGAGCAAATACAATTAATTATATATGACGCAATTTATTTGAATGGGGCGGCTATGAAGTATAGATTCTACATGGAACGTCGCTATACAAGTGTCATATGGTGTTTTAATGTTAATTTTTTTTATAAGAGCACGGGAAAGTGAGCCCATTGCACCTGATGGTAAGTGGAGTAAGGTCCAGTAAATGAAATGAAATGATTTTATTTGAATCTGTAAAATGTTACACATTATTTAGATTCCGTCAATATTAACTCTACCACCAGTTCGGAAAGCAGTTTTCACCAGAGAAGAACGGGCAAGAAACTCTGCTGTTGTTCTTTTCAATCAGTTTAGGATAGTACATGATAAAGTGAGAAGAGAAAAAAGTTTAGAGCAGTTCATTTATAGGTTCGTGAAATAAGGAATAAATTAATTTAAATTTTTATATGACTGCACAACCCTCTCAGGAATCATGTTTCTCATTCGAAGTAGAATGACAACTCGAGACTCAACGTCGAGAGATGATTACCCCTCGGCAGTCGACACGCCGCGCGCCGGCCTGTTGAAGCGGATATACTCAACCTGATTCAGAAACGCTGCGCGCGTGGGCTACTGTGGCGGGTTTTAACACCTTGTGAACGGCGGCCGTTATCCGGGCAGATATGAAATATATCCTACCACCTACTACTATGAGCAGAGGACTGGCAATATAAATTAACAAAAACAAAACACACTTCAATTAAAAATAACATCCCTACAAGTAGGAACATGATAATAAATCGATATATTCGATTGATCGCAATGAACATCGTATTGTATTATTGTATAGCGATAAATAATTATTCACATATGTAAATATAATATACAAATTGATTATTCACGACTGCAGGCATGTTATTATGATGCTAATTGACTTGACTGGCCATAAAACAAGTTTTTAGAAAGAACATAATTGTCACTATAGTCCTTGTAATACAATGGGTTTAGTATAATGGATTGATTATAATATAACATGTTTTTGAGCTGGAGCATCTTGTTTGGTAGGACCCCTGTAAGCGATATTTTGTATAGGCGCTTATAGTTTTGTCTAGTCCAGACTCTTAACGATGCTCGAATATTGTGGGAGGAAAAAAAGTCAAAGTGGCCATATGAAGTGGCAATAACCTAATGGTTGTGGAACGGATGGCCGAGACGAAAGTACACAGGTTCAATCCTGAGGGTACACACGCAAAGTGGCCATATAGAGTGGCTATAACCTAGTTGGTTTTGAAGCCGAGACGAATGTCAACAGGTTGAATCCTAAGGCCACATACCTCTGACTTTTCTAAAATGATGTGTGTAATCTTTGGAATTATCGCTTGCTTTAATGGTGCACGAAAACATCGTGAGGAAACCTGTATATTTGAGAACTCCTCTATAGGAATTTTGAGGGTGTCTGAAGTCTACCAATCAATAAGGCAGGTGTGGTGGTGTAAGGCCTAATCCCTCTCAACAGTAGAGGAGGACCCTGCCCAGCTGTGGGACAATATATAATACAAGGCTGATATTATAAGAAAACTCAAGTGACGTCACGAGATGTCTTCACAAGGCGAGTGGATGTTGCCTAACAATGACGTTGCGTGATCACAATTAATTATTAGTGTTGACCTCCGTGACGCGCATCGCACAGGTGACACATCGTATAACGAAAAGAATCTCCAAATCATATCGAGCAATCTCACACTTGATGACTGTGCTATGAATAAGCGCTAATTTTTATTTTCTACATAACATAACTGTTTTTCCAAATAGTATCACATCTAAAAATATTTTCCAACAAATGAATATTTGAACCGCCTTTTATAGGTATTTTATAACATTCAATTTATAGTTTCAGTAGCTTGTTTCACAGCCTTAAATACTTTATACAATTGTACGTGAATCAATTTGGTGAACTAGTAAAAAAGATAAAAAATCATCACTTAAAATACCATTTACTACTTTCTTGTTTTTTGTTTTCGCGGTACGTGCAGTTACCATTTATACCTTAAAGGAGACTAGAAGGATATGTTGGTGACACAAGTTCTACTTCAAAAATACTAAATGTCGGCTATGCCCTGGACCGAGTTTAACCACACTCTTGCCTAACGCAGTCGTAATTGTTTGTTTTGAATTTCCACATACAATAGAAAAACTAAGCCTACGTAAATTTCCCATAAAAGCAGTGTATGCAGAGTGCCTCCTGAAACAAATTCGCATAAGATTTCTTAATTTACCGCAAACCTTTTACAGAGGCTTTTTACATGTGATTTACAAACATTAACAGCTTCAATACAAACCGCTTAGGAAATACACTCTAGGGTTTAATGCTTCCCTCATAGTGCGTAGGTTTCTCGTAAGTAGAACATGTGTTAGATTAAAGCATATGCTACATTTTACTCAGGTATTTTTCTACCACGAAAAAAAATGTTTTTTAAATGTGATTATTTAAATAAATGGCGCTGGCGTTGTAGTAAGGTAGTAGTTAGTAGTCAGGGACTTTTGTAGAGGTGAGGATTTTACGCGACTAAAGAATACCGCGTGAGTATTACCTAGTGGTTGATTTAAGTATCAAAATGACGGCAGACGGTATGGCGTACGTGCGCTGTCCGAACACCACCGAACTCATTTGTATGCCATCAAGCCCGGAACCTACAACTTGCAGTGTCCTTGTCGCCCCGCTTTGTACGCCCCACGTGTGTTTGTGGTCACTATATTGGTGGGAATATCCAAAATTGTTTAGTTTCCGGAGTAGTTATGTTGTTATGGTACACATGTATTGAATATACAGCTTATGGTTAAAGTTGTTGACCTAGAATGAAGTGAGATTCGTTTTAGTTGCAGAACTTACACAAATAAGTTTTTAAACTTAATTAAACTAAATATTATATAGTTGGAAACGAAAGGAATAAGCCTGTATCCAGATGAAGCGACATTAAATATTATACTACAATAAATAATTCCAAAATCAACGTAACAAATATCTTTTAGATTCATTTATATTTCATAAATATTGCGGCGGTTAGGGCCACCCACAGATAGGTAGTAGAAGTGAGACATTTAAAACCCAATTAATTACGTGGAACGAGCTTTATTTTGCATCTCCGCGTTACACAACACAAATCACCGTTACAATCACAAATCAAAAACAAGGATTAGAATCTTTGATCCTGATTTAATATGAGACACACGTTTTGTGATACGCTTTAGATGTCTACAATATTTGACTATAATTATTTATAACTATAATAGTTTAGGCAAGTATATATCCAAATTTTCAGTGCTTCAATCATGGTTTGACACAACAAATAGGTACTAATATACATAAATGCGAGCTACAAATCGTTCTAATGATAATTAGATTTGACATAAATTACAAAACGGACGCCAGTAGGAATCAAGTTAAATGGACCCTCCGCCATTGGTGATTATTTGAAAACTCAAACGGACGCTGTTATTCTGTCCGTACTGTTGACCCGGTCGCTATCCGGATAGGTATCGTGCGTGACATTTCCCCAACATTACATGATACCGTTTTATTTTTAATACACGCAGATTTCGTTATATAATATGATGTTATTAAACTCTACTCAGACGTCACTTCACTAGTGAGAGGGTACTGCATTGGACACATATTAAAAATCTCCCATTGTCCAGATGCCAGGCGGCGTAACATCTCTTATCAGGTTTTTAAAACTTAAATTAGCGTGGCACGATAGTCTATTTAATAAATTGTTATATATTTCCCACGTGCAGATTTATCACCTCCCATATCTAACTAATTATAGACTTGGAAATTTACATATTTTGATATTTATAGGTACAAGTATCGTAATCCTGACAATTTGCAAAGACTTAAATCTTAGTAATTAGTTTGATTCATTGAATAACTGTCAAGAAATTATCGTTGAACTGCCAATCTTTAAACATAGTAGTCAGCAAAATTTGAATTTAGAAAAATAATTATGGCATTGATTAACATATTAATTTAGAAACAAAGGGCCCAAATGTGAACCTGAGGAATATCAGTAAGGGCCATGAATGACTTAGAAGAGTGGTCACTAATAACCTCCTTTAACCTTCTATTCGCCAAATAGAACTTGCCCTAGATAAGGATTATTCTTTCCAACCCATGTATTGAGTGTTTATATAAATGATATTTAGGTTTTACACTACCAAAGGTCTTCGTGGAGTCTGTATAGGCATCTAATGAATATCCACGATCAATTCCTTTAGCAAGGAACGAAACAAAGTAAGTTTGTATCCGTTGACCTGTCCGTGACAAACCCAATCTTATGTTCTGTTTGAATCCTATGTTTATGACGGTATTGAGTATGTATGAGAGCCTAATGCTTACCAAGCACCTGCTCAATAAATATTCAGTTACGACGGTTTGAAAGTATTCTTTAACCACTCTGTGAGCTATAGAAGATGGCAATATTGATACATCAGTTTGACCTGCTGTATTTTTTGGAGACTTGCGAAACATCGTACTCCTCGTGCCTGGCGTGGGATGAGACCTCGTTCATTGAATAAGTGTCGCAAAACCACAACTAATACACGACCTTTATATAATAATATAAGTAAATGATAACTTTAAACCGATATGGGTGTTTAATCACTTGCGGTTAGAACATGAACGACACTAAAGTACTAATTAGCATGTCCTTTTGAAGCGGTAGGTGTTGACGACTTAAAGTTTCTCTCTTTTGCATGGGTCTACTCTGACCTGGTATAGCCAGCAACAAAATTAGATAAGCAAATTCTAAATTTCGAGTCGCCTTCTTCACTAATGTAACCAAACGTTTTATTTTAGATACAAAATAAAAGAATATTTCCACTGAAGTAAATGCGTAGAAGCGTTTAATTTTTTTAATTTGTTTAGCAATTTTGTGACTGAGTGCACCAGGGCCGCCCTGCTACTATGCTATTACTTCACTAGAATCTGAGCATCTTCCCTGAGTGAGACCTTGCTTCATTTACATCCATAACGTCAAGCTAGCATGTCTTGGACGGTCCACGGGAATATAGTCCCGGTAAAGTCTGGCATACGTATTTGCCATCAACGATGCAACGTAATCCTGATTTATTTCGCACAGCGCGCTAATTAGACCAGTTACTGAAATAAACGTATAAGAGGACGTGTAATCTGTCTATGATGGTTAACCAAAGCTGCCCCAAGCAACAACTATATATTTTTTAAATTAGATAGCTCTACATAAGACTGCGTTGTGTTCGCCATCCTAATGATGTGTCTCAATTATTCCTATTAATTTGTATTGGCTACAAAGTCGAATAACAACATAGCTTATGATTTGAAAAAGAAATCTTTCTAATAAAAGTGTTAAGTTGTTATTAAGAATGGTCAGTACTAACACTCCAATGTTCATATATACTTTCAACATATTGCAAATAACGGGATTATATATCACCTAAAAATCATGTACCTATCAAACACAATGAGGATATCCTCAATCACAGCCCAAAAAGTGCTTTGTAAACGAGATGCCTGGAGTCCACATGACGTAATACTTCAGAACGAGTCTTGCGTATCACAACTATATCGTCCAATTGATCTAATGATGTTGATCGCTGACTCAGCCGTGAATGTCCTGTGACACTCTGGTGGGTTAGGTCATGGCGTGGTACCCCGGCCGAGTCATGGCTATGATAAGTTTCATTATCGCATACTTTCTTTTTTATAAATGTGTATATATTTCTCTATATACGACTGACACGATTTTTGTACTCCGATTTGTCTGTTTGATTCTAAAAATATGGGCACGAGTACGTAGTACATATATATTCAATGAGCATGACAAAAATATATAAACAATATTGTTTTTTTTTTTCATATATATGGTAAAATTATTGTTACCAATGGTTTTATACTTCAGATAATAAGAATGTGAGGCTATTTACTTGTATGTTATTCTCATGCAAAACTTTCCTAATACTGTTCATATCAATCATGGGTTTTCATTGGAAAATATCGCCCGCATGGTGCGCGGGCGCAATGTGCGTAATACATGTCCAATACACTGACATGCTCTGTCACAGCGACTGGAAATGTTCCACGAACTAGGTTAGTCTCAATAACATGTTAACCCCCTTGTACATTGTTAATTTGTAACTAAAAATCCGAACAACTTGTCAGCAATAAGTGATATCTATCGGGATTATCTTCACTGTTTGGTCATATCATCATACACACACTATAATATCACTATTATTCGAATACATTATACACTACTGTAGTCATATAGTATTTAGTGTAGGCTATAGGGTGTAGGCGCATTAGACGTCTGACCACACCGGCGACACGTCACAAACACACACACACACACACACCTATCGACTTGAAAATATTACACAATGTTGTGAAATGGTAATTTGTAATATTATCGGCGATAGCCTAGTTAGTTGTTGAAAGGATTGCCGAGACTAATGTCCGCAAGTTTAAATCCCAAGGACACACACCTCTGATTTCTCTAAAAATTATGTGAATTATCGCTTGCTTTAACGGTGAAGGAAAACATCGTGAGGAAACCTGCATTCCTAAGAAGTTCTCAATAGGAATTTTGAGGGTGTGTGAAGTCTACCAATCCGCACTATGCCAGCGTGGTGGACTTAAGCCTAATCCCTCTCAATAGTAGAGGAGGTCCGTGCCCAGCAGTGGGACAGTACATAATACAGTGCTGATACTGTTAATCTTATGCCCAGTGCAGACAGTGTATATAAATTCTTAAGTTTACGTGTATTGCTTCATGTAGTATTAGTAATAGTACTCTCACGGTTCAACTAACATTATCATGACACAAATTCCGAACAGACATGACCGTTTTCAAGATAAAAAATTTACTGATTGCTTTACTAATTTTTGGAATTAGAAATTAAATCTAGAGACCAAGATAAGATCTAGCCTGTTATAGAGTTGATAAAGCTGGTAACTAGGTTACTAAAATTTCATTGTTATTTGTATTATGATGTATATTGTGTTATCTCTATTGAATAAAATTAAAAAAAAAAAAGTATAATTGATAATACTAGCCCTACATTACTGACATACTGACTACTGCTGTGCCTCCTCTACCAGAGGGTTTTAGACTATAGTCCACATAACTGGCCGAAAGGGTTGAGGTATGGAAATTATCAAAATATTGTCAGACGCTTTATTTTATGCGAATCGTAGGCATCATAAAGATTGGACTTTTAGCTATATTATAAGTATAGTGTAAGTATTTAGTATTTTTTAAAAAGAAATATATAACTGTAAATAGACTTAATTTAACCCACTATAGATAATTCGATTATTCTACAAAAGAAACAATTTAAATAAACATCAATAACCATAAACATTTTTTTGCAAACCCAATTGACTTCCAAAACACAAAAATCTTTAAAACCAGTTCGGACCAGTTGAAACCGGTGGGAAACGAAACAATAAAAAAAAAACAGCGCAGTCCATTACGAGACGATGCTGTGTTCCAAACCGGATGCCGATCATCTGCCGGACCGTGTCCGACCAAACTAGAACTCGTAAATGGCCATAAATATCTGTATAGCGCCGGCGCTAACGTCATACGCTTTACGATGCGTCCGATTAGGGTTGCCGCTTGGCACTTTATTTATATATTTTTAGTATTGGTGAAATTTTTTGGAGAATACACAGTATGTTTTAATTTCAATGCCTATTTAATCTTTAGTCTGCGTATAATAAAATGTACGCCAGTTCCCGGCTGAGAATTAATCTCCTGAACGGAGTTCTATAGAGGTTTTATTATTATGGGCTATAAATAAGTTATAATTTCTACGAAACATTCGTGAACAATAAGTTGTTACAATGAGGGATGCTATAAAAAGAATGCCATGCTTGCGAAATGCTGACGCCAGTGCAATTGATTACCTGTTAATGACTAATTTATTTATAAGCCACAAGAATTCCGGAGCGGACTGTCCCGGACCCGCAGCCCTATCGGAGTACTCGGAAATTGCCACATGGGACCTTATGACGTAAAGTGCAAGAATTTGGGGCGGCGGTGTCCGGTGAATGGTACAGGGTGGTATGTGAAAAAAGGTATTTCTCGGGAAAGCATGAGTCGATCGAATGGAAAATATAGTACCTTTCATGTCAGTCGATTAATAACGGATATATATTATGGAAATTTGAAAATCGAATTCTATATCGTGAACATATTACGGTATTATTACGCGGTAACAAACTTGGTCTAGATTCGAGAACTCAGACGCAGTATAAATATTTGCATCGCTTTTATGCGGGTATTGAACCTGTGACCTTGCATTCTGGTTATCTAGATCGGCTATTTATTCTATAAATATCTGAAATCACTATACCTATTTGTATTTACGGGATAAAAACCAAACCGCCTCACTAGTCTATCGCATCATATTTGGGCTATGAATCCTGCGGTTCCACGTTTGATATCTAAAAAGGTAGTGTAATTTTCTTAAGTCGAAAAGTCCCGACTGAGTTTCTGAGAATGACCATATCTGATATAAATTGTAATTTATATCAGATATGGTCATCATAATACGGACTTAAAGCACATCTTTAGCACATCTCTACCTAACTCTTAGGGGATAGAAGCGTGAATTTATGTTAAACAATGAAAAACAAACTAAAATGGTACGTATATCTTACTACCTTTATTGTACTCTAAAGGAGTGTAGTAATAAATTGTTTAAAACTAAATTTGTTTCCGTCAACATGATTGAAAACGTTATGTTCCCAAGAAGGGACAAAAACGTGTACAAACAAGGCCGCAAAATACCCAAGCACTGCGCGGCTTCATTCAAACCTTTCATTCATAAAGATGACTCAACACGACCTACCAGCTCTTTCAACCTTTCGAACATTCACAATAGAAATGCGACAAAAATAAACAACCGCAAAAGTATCAAAGTAAAGTGCATTTTGTGAAGTAACAAATGCCTTTGTTAAATAAGAGCTATTTTTAAGATGATGTCATATTTTCATCTTTAGGACCGTGATAAATAAAATTCGAAAGAAATTGTTTATTCTTATATAAATAAAAATTAAAAAACAGGAAAAAATTAACATATTTTATTTTATTTATTTATAAAATATAACAAAATGAGTCATCCTCAGATGGTGATGTTTATGAGTCAAGCCACCGGTGATTGGTTAGATTTTATTTATTATCACGATTTATGCACTAAAGGAATATTTTTTAAGTTCTCAATAAAATGACACCTGCTTGATTTTAATATGGCTAGCTGTTACTTCTAACATAACGCAAGGAGCAATGCCTACTTCAGTCCAATTTAGTGAAATGAAATGAATGGAAAATAAATATATTAAGATATCCCTCTTTTCCATATTTAAATAAACAAAAATACAGACATTATTCAAGTTTGGACCTGAGCCTCGTTGAATAATGGTCATTTTTCTTTATACCTTCGTAATTTTTCAAAGAGCTTTATACAAAGTCCCATCATGAATAACAAGAAGGATATATAATAACAATATTCGGAATAAAACTTGATTGCTTCGTAGAATTGCCATTCACAATTACATGCAGTTGCGGGGGTATTTTTATTTCATACTGTTCTGATGAGCAGTTTATTGTGTATTGAACACTACATTATACGGATGAATGGTTTTGTTCAATTTATTAATTAAAAAATCCTTTATTATTTTACAAAATGTTCAGCGTTTAATGTTAAGCGTAATAATAACATATTATAATATAGAGCAAATTAGTAACTGTGTAGTCGGTCCATTCATGCTTTGGGTAAATAAATAGGTGTTCTAAGTCTACTTTTAAGTCTAAAAATAGAAGTTAATGTAAAAAATTGTACAATAACAAACATAAAGGCACTTCTCGGATTATTTTGTTCATGCATTCGTCATTTTAGAATTTCGGATTAAATTAGGTGAAAGTAGAGACGTCCATAAGGTTTGTGTTCTTGTATTATCTTATTACATGAACATTTTACATAATAAATTATACAAACATTTATTCTGTATGATAGTGTAAATGCGTTACCGGCCGTGTAAACGTCTGTAAACTATAGGAAGCGTTGTGTTACGTACAGGGCAAATAAGGCCCCTATTTATCATTACTACATGGTAGCCTCCAGTATAGCGCTTGCATTATATTTTAACGCCAACAGCATAAGCAGTATAATTTAATTTTGTACCAATCATAAAAAATACGACTATGTCATGGATAATGAAATTGTTTAAGGGCACGCGTAGTTCTAAGAGGGCGATCATCATCTCGTCATTGTTTATAAAAAACTCCCGTGCAGCTCACACCACGCTTTACGTCAATTATGATTCAATACAATCATACATGCCCATATTCTGAAGTGAATGAGTGTTCAGGAATGAAGTTTGATCGGTTTTTCCGATCGAATATTTGAGAGCGAATTTCGCGAGAAGCGAACGTCAAGGCGCGTTCAACAGCTGCTTTGATCATTACTTGACGTGGGCCGCGGCCTGTGAGCAATGTTTGCCTAGGAATAGACCTTGGGGTGACGGTACTTTTTAGGTCTTAGTCACGATGATATAGGGTTCAAAATATTTCAGTTACTGTCAATGCTTATTTCATTTGATATTAATTTATTATTGAGTAGGTATTGCTTGCGGAAAGACTTTTCCGTTACAAGTTCCAAAACATTGTACCACGCCAGCATAGATAGCTATGGAAAAATCTTGGTAAAAATCTCCATTATTTCTCATGGAAACAAATTACAGTCATTGTTGTGGTAAAAGTACACAATAGTATTTACCTTACAAAAGGATCGCACTAGAAAAATTTAAATTCAAAGTCAAGTTTCTCCCTCTTTTAAAATTTTTCCGTGCCTGTGTCCACAATCATGTAATCTGTATTAAATGTAACATCTTTTTTATAAAATGATTGTGAAGTGCGATAAATTTTGAATTTGAAAATACTCTTAATCAGTATTGCAATCTTAAATCTTACATCCACAGATATGAAAGGAAATTACTAAATACACATTGCGTCATCCGAGTAACTATAATATTAAAAAATAAAGTTCCCTTTATAGGATACTGGGATTTGACCGCGGTTTCGCCTTCGTGAAAAGACTTTTCCGCTTTAAAAGTTCCTAAATCACTAGCGATCCATATGTATGATGCCAGCGCCATCTATTTAAATAACTAGATTAAAATTAAAACTATTTTCCAATTGAAATAGACTAGGCTCTCTGAGTACCAAATTTCAACAAAATCCGTTCAGAAGTTCTGCGTTTCCTTCTAACATACATCTAAACATTTTCACAAACTTTCGTAATTATAATATTAAGATTATACTAAGATAATACTCAGATTAAGAATATGGGGTCCCTGCTAATATTCTCTGATACCTTTATTTATAAAATATGTACGCATACGTGAGGCAATGGCTTTAGTCGCGTAGACCGCAACCGAGGGGCAACTGGTTCATTCACATTTCCCCGACCTGCAGTTAAATGTCCATTGAAATAAACACACTACAATAAAATATTTCCCCAACCTTCAGAGGAACTCTGAACCTTATTTCACAGTACAAGTACGTCGTCACTAGACAAATCGGGCGATTATAAATAGTTATTA
This sequence comes from Manduca sexta, assembly GCF_014839805.1. Classification (NCBI taxonomy): domain Eukaryota; kingdom Metazoa; phylum Arthropoda; class Insecta; order Lepidoptera; family Sphingidae; genus Manduca; species Manduca sexta. Next base: position 21,525 of record NW_023593351.1, read on the forward strand.
CTTGTTATACCTGTAACAGAAATAGCAAATCATTCCATTCATTGTTTATTCTCGTTTTATTCAGAATTTGACATCATTCGTATGATAGTTGGTAAGCGCGTAGTGCGCAAGCGTTTAGTGGTCATGCGTAAGAGACCACGTGTCGGGACCGTCGCGGACTCGACGAGATCCCCTGACTCATCGCAGTAACGTGCAATCACTTAGCACGATTACAACTAGGGTTCCCACCCGGCCTTTATAATAAAGTGTTGAACGTTATTTCCTGTAATAGAACTCTTTACATTACAGTGGCGAATGGTGAAATTTTCCGAAAGGATACCCGATACAAAATAGAAGTACTAATTATATGCATATATGCGGTTTGCAAAACGTTCAAATAATAGTTAGAAATTTCACGCAAATTATGAATGGGAAGCCGGCAGGAATCGGGTTATATGGGTCCTTCCCCACTGATACTTTATGAGAATAATAAATTAAATGAAGATGTTTTATTTATGATTTGATTCCTTTGGGAGATTTGTAAGTATTATTGCGTAAAACAGCAAGTACCTATTTAATCAGCCTGATGATATATTTTAAATTTTATGCATTAATTTAATTTTTTGTCGATTCCCACCACGTCATCATTCACGGAGAGGGTTTAAATTTTGTAATGAAAAATACAAAATGGCGAGACGATAGAAATAAATTGTCTTTGAATCTTATAGTTTTATTTGTCAAACGTAATAAAAAATATATTTGTAAGCAAAATAATAAAATAGTACTTACTAATTTTTAGTTTTGACGCCATGTTTTTTTTTTACCTTTAATTTACCAATGTACTTTGTCCAAAAAGTAGATGGCAACCCTAATTTCAAAATGTTCCTCAGATTCGATAAGTTAACGACCCGTTGTGTGTCATATGGTGAGGTCAGGATTTCAGCGTAGATAGGATCTGTTTTGGACATAATTTTGACAATGGTTGAACTTAGAGGATTATCTAATGGTAGTGCGCATTATTATATATATATTGTTATATTATATTACTATCTATATATGTAGACAATATATGCGTAACATGCGTCAGCCGTCATGATGACGCATCAAAATGTCAAAAAATATATCGTGTTGTTTTTTTTAATCTATGTGTCGTGTCAGTCAATCCTAATTTTTATTGTTGGAGATATCAAATTTGCAAAACATTAAAAGGACAATCTCATAAAATAGTGTCTATTGTTTTCGAATAAACATGTAAGATGTGATATAATGTGTAGGTAATCTTAACAGAGGCCTTATTCTCTATGGCAGTGTAAATACGTAATATGGCCGTGTTACTTTAGGTATCTTTGTGAAATTAGCGTGGAATGATATTCTACTGTTTTGCGTTGTCAGAATAACGTGTGGCGTATAGAATACCCCTACTTGTGTAGTATAAACTTGAATAAAGATTTTCTGTTGGCACTTAATCTTTAATTATAGCACAACGACATTATAATTACTGTAAATAATTATTTACTGAAATATCCTTAAATTTATGAATGACTATATAACGGTGCAGTGCAAGACACCGGACACTAACAGTCCCACTTATTAAAAATTCGCAAAGCTATGCTTATTAAAACACAAATTAACTCGATCAACTGTAAGTCAAAACCCGCCATCTTGCCTCTTAATAAGGTTTAAACTAGGAACCGGTACTATTTTGGACAGCTATTTAAACAATTCTTAACCACATCTTAACACTAAAAAAAGTTTATAAATAAGACTGTAGGTGTAGACATTGACCAAGCCAGTAAAGATATTGCTCCAAAGTAACAACGAACGTAAAACCATAAGGATTGCCACAATACAAAATTTGTTAAAGTAAAACCTTTTATCTTACATACATGTGTGATGTGGGTACGTAGATGAAACGCGTGCACACACATATCATTTTTAAGTAGACCGTAATTTTATTAGGTCTCATTTAAAAAAATATATGTTACCTACATGTTACTAAAGGAAAAGTGCTGAAGGAAATGGCTCGAACAGTTTCAACTATAACAGTTATTCCTGTATAATTTATTTTTTGTTCTTTTAACTAATCTTCATGATAAAGATTCTTAGCCATAAGTTGTCACTACATAAACGTCACGCTTAAAGCAAAGTAACAGTCAATTTGATTGTTGTTGTCAATGAAGAAACTGGAAAATTAAGAAGCTTGGATAACATAAATTTAGAAGGGGGAAGGAATTACGTGTGCTTTTTCATCTTTATTGAAGCAGTCCTTGGTTGCATGTCTCTTATGTGTCATTCTGCTGTCTAGTAATAGCACGTTTGTGTGTCGATTTGAGAGATATAGGAACATGTAGTTACTGGCATTATGATGTTTAATTTCTATCGGACGTAGAGCCATGAGGCATCTCTATAATGTAAAGTTCATGACAGCGTTTGATATTAATATATACCCTGGCGCTTATCCAGGCAGAGAGTTTTTCATTTCGTCATTATTTTATACAAAGCAGACGTTACTAAACGTTAAAATTTTGTT